>NC_058410.1:142448301-142495900 GCF_002201575.2 Neomonachus schauinslandi | reverse complement strand
CGCCGAGCAGGGAGCCCGATGCGGGACTCGATCCCGGGACTCCGGGACCATGACCTGAGCCGAAGGCAGTCGCTTAACCAGCTGAGCCACCCAGGTGCCCCAGAAGTTATAAAATTTTAAGGTAGCAATAAGTATGAGTGATTGTTCAAGGTTCTCTGGAACCAGTGATGTGGCGTGAACACACCAGTAATTTCTATGTGTCAGAGACCCACAGGTACCAGTCATACCGCTGGGGCTTCCCACATCCGTGATGCTTCCACGCCATGCATTTCACTGGTTGTGAAATCATGGGGACTTTCTCTTCACCCCATCTAAGTTCGTGGCCCCAGGGCTTGAGACACCCTGGCTTAGAAGCAGCCCTGGTTCCTGAGACCTCATCTGTGCATGTCTCAGAAATAGAAGAGCACTTAAAACGGTCATTCGGAGTTCAGGAGCAGGTAACTGACCGGCAGCCTGGAGAAGCTGCCCCTTCTAGAATATTCGCCGGCTGTTTCCGAAATACCCATCCTTGCCCAGGTGCCGGCATGTGGCATCAGACTCCGCTCCCACGTTCAAAGATGTAGAGGACCGTTTCAGCAAGAGGAACTGCGCCTTCGGGGAGAAAGGAGTCGGACTTCTGTAGCGTCCTACCTGACATCGGGTGGTTTTTGTCTTCACGGAGCCGCAGAGCCGGGATTTTTTTTTTTAAAGATTTTATTTATTCATTTGAGACAGAGAGAATGAGAGAGAGAGCACATGAGAGGGAGGAGGGTCAGAGGGAGAAGCAGACTCCCTGCCGAGCAGGGAGCCCGATGCGGGACCCGATCCCGGGACTCCAGGATCATGACCTGAGCCGAAGGCAGTTGCTTAACCAACTGAGCCACCCAGGTGCCCAATGAAACTTTATTTTTTTAATAAAGATTTTATTTATTATTTGACAGAGAGAGAGAGAGAGCACATGAGAGGGGGGAGGGTCAGAGGGAGAAGCAGGCTCCCTGCCGAGCAGGGAGCCCGACGCGGGACTCGATCCCGCGACTCCAGGATCATGACCTGAGCCGAAGGCAGTCGCTTAACCGACTGAGCCACCCAGGCGCCCCCGCAGAGCCGGGATTTTATCACAGAGAGCGTTTTGGGGGAGAGGCTCGGGGCCTGCTGCAGGGGCGGCAGGGCTCCTCCACAGCTGCCCGGCTGAATCGGAAGAGCATCCTGAGCACAGAAGTCCTCACCTGCTAAACTAGCTGCGCCCCCATGTTTTCTTGAAGACGCTCGTGGCAACCCTGCTTGCAGGCTGACGTCCCGGGCGTTTCGGGAAAGTGCCATGTGTTCCTTCACCGGGCCGCGCAGCGCTCTGAGAGAAGTGGTTTTCGATACCGAGGCTTTGTTTCAAGCGGCACGGAGCCCAGGCTTCAGGACGTTTCCCTGAGGTCTGCGAAGCTCTCTGAGGTACCCAGAGCTCACAAGGGCAAAGGCAGTGCCTCGTCTTCCCACCCCATCGACACACCGGTGCGGGAGAGCATCTTCTGGAGAGAACAACGGGGCGCTGTCGCCTCACTCAGCAATCCTGAAGTCCTGAGCCCACAAAACGCAGGCGGAGCACTCCCTGTCGGTGCCCACGGGGCTGTGGGCTAGCAGGAGTGCCCCCCACCCCCGCCCCCCACCATGGAGGCCGGTTGCTGGGGGAGAAGCCTGCAGCCCACCCCCCGGGGCCGGGCGGTCAAGGCCGCCTCGGGAGAGCCCTGGCCGCGCACTTCTCCGTTTTCGATCTCTAACTCCGACTGCTCTGTTGAGGTCCTCAGATCCGGAGGAAGCAGGGCCGGTGCGCGTAGTGACCTGTCTAACCACACACTTAGATGGTGTCCCTCCTCCTGCCTTCGGGGGGCCCTCAACAGTAGCGTGAGCGGAGGACTCTTGTCAGGCCCAGGAATCATTTGGGGGGCACGTGGCCTTTACCGCAGGAAGCCAGCCTCACTCACTTTGCAGGACACAGAACTGCTCTTATTATGGCCCCGATTTCTATTCAGAGAAATTTCCAACTGACAGAAAAGTCAAGACTACTATAATAAACACCATCTGGGGCGCCTGGGTGGCTCAGTCGGTTGAGGGGCTGCCTTCGGCTCAGGTCATGATCCCGGAGTCCCGGGATCGAGTCCCGCATCGGGCTC
Organism: Neomonachus schauinslandi; assembly: GCF_002201575.2. Classification (NCBI taxonomy): domain Eukaryota; kingdom Metazoa; phylum Chordata; class Mammalia; order Carnivora; family Phocidae; genus Neomonachus; species Neomonachus schauinslandi. Next base: position 142,493,759 of record NC_058410.1, on the reverse strand, counting down.
CCTGCTCGGCAGGGAGCCTGCTTCTCCCTCTGACCCTCCCCCCTCTCATGTGCTCTCTCTCTCTCATTCTCTGTCTAATAAATAAAATCTTTATAAAAAAATAATAAATAAATAAAGTTTCATTGGGCGCCTGGGTGGCTCAGTCGGTTAAGCTACTGCCTTCGGCTCAGGTCATGATCCTGGAGTCCCGGGATCGAGTCCCGCATCGGGCTCCCTGCTCGGCGGGGAGTCTGCTTCTCCCTCTGACCTGCCCCCCTCTCATGTGCTTGCTCTCTCTCATTCTCTCTCTCTCAAATAAATAAATAAAATCTTTAAAAAAATAAATAAAAATAAAAAAATAAAATAAACACCATCTGCCTTTACCAGTTGGTAACGTCTTGCCATATTTGCTTTCCTTCTCTCACCTATGCTCAACTTTTTCGTTCTTTATCCTTGTTTTTTTGCTGAGTCATCTGACAGTAAGTAATGGACAGGGCGACCCTTCAGCCCATAAGTGTTTTGCACAGAACCCACGGTGGCCGCCTGTGTCTCCCTGCACAAACACACGCCATTCCCACAACTCAGACAGTTAGTCAATTAACGGAGTTATCCGATTGTCTGTGCATCTTCAGATGCCGCTATTTGGCCCAGTCATGTCTTTGATAACTGTCTTAGTGTATTGTCCTTCAAGTCAGGATCTAATGGGAGGTAACTGGTGGCATTTGGTTTTTATGTCTCTTTAGCCCCTTTGGTCTAGAACTTTTTTCCCACATTACCTTTTTGTAGAATCCAGGCCAGTTCTTGCAGAATATCACGTTCTGGATTCGTCTGTTTATAATATAATGTGATGAGATCACTGATGTAACATCTGAAGGAAACACAGCGAGTCTTCTGCTGTAGGAGGTCCCAAAGTCAGTGACTTAAGAACCTTGATCTTCTCCATTTAGGAGCAGACTACTTTCCTTCTTCCTTTTTTTTTTTTTTTTTTTAAAGATTGTTTATTTCGTTCTTTGAGAGAGAGAGAGATCACGAGCAGTGGGGAGGGGTAGAGGGAGAGGGAGAAGCAGACTCCTCGCTGAGCAGGGAGCCCAATGCTGGACTCGATCCCTGGACCCTGAGATCCTGACCTGAGCCGAAGGCAGAGCCACCCAGGCGCCCCCAGACTGCTTTCCTTTTTGTCTAGCATCCCAATCCTCACCGTTGTGCATGGAAATAAGTGAAATTGTTCTTCTGTGCTCTAAATTTCCCGTACACCAGAAGGCTTGCGTAGACTCTGGGTTGGGGGGTGGAATTTTGTCCAGAACGCTTCACGGCAGGGCCGGGGAGCTCTCTGCAAACAGGTGAATGCCGGTGTTCGAGCCTCGAGCTGTAGTTGTCTGCAGCTACTAGAACATCACGTGCTTTGCGCTGTTGGTGACAGAAGCCTTGTGCTGATGTCCGTTTTCTGTCCTCTTCACAGAATATGTGCACCATCGAGGCAGAGCTGGAGAATCTGCTGGGGGAGTTCTCCATCAAGATGAAAGGTACTCTTTCCCCTGTTCAGAGAGGAAGGCGCCGTCTCCACAGACAGAGCTTCTTGAAGTTTGAGTGAACACGCTATTTTTACTTTTCTTGCAAGGACACTGTGCCGCCCACACTCACCCCTCCCCATTTGTGAATGTGTTGATGTTCCAGAACCTTCTAGTCCTGAGACTTGCCTGCACCCTTAAATCTTTATTATGGCAGAACCTCAAGCATACACAGAAATGAAGAGAATGTTGCAATGAAGCCCATATCACCTAGATTTAATAATTAGCAAGATTTTGCCACATTTGCTTTTCCTTGTTTTTCCCTTTGATGATATATAACCCAGATGTATGAGTCTGCCCGTGTGTATTTCAATATGCATCCCTTAAAGAATGGGGGCTGCTTCTTATTTAAATAATCACAATGCCAAGTATTATCACATCTGATAAAATTAATATGCCTTTGTTATTAATCCACTCCATTATCTAGTTTCCCCAGCTGTCTCCGAAATGCTTTGTACAGTTGGTTTGTTCACACTGGGATCCAAATAAGGTCCATGCGTTGTGATTGGTCATTAGGTGTCTCTTAGGCTTCCTTTCATCTAAAGCAGACCCTTCCCATTTTCCTCCTACTGTTGACTTGGCATAGAAACCAATGTTGTACAGACCATCCCACGTCCTCGATCTGTCTCTTGGCTTCTTTGGGTGTCGTTTCAGTCGCTCCTTCCTGCTCACGTTTTCTGCAAACTACCCACCCATTACTTAATGGTATTTATTTTTAGTGTAAAACCCACAGAGGACTGTGCATTTTCCTCCTCTGTCCAGTGCATTTCTGGTGTTTGTTCTGGAAAGCTCTGATCTAGAAGCATGATTGGTTGTTGATATCTGTACCGTGGCATCTTCAGAACAAAAAAAGGCACGCCAGCTTTAGGAAACGGAGCGTGGCCCGGGTGTTGCGGGCAGGGCTCGCCGATTGGCAGCCAAGAGTCTGTTTGTCTTGAATGTGGGCCCATTGACTGTGGCAAAGAGAGAACTGGGGTGGAGGCACTCTGGTCCTCACGTTTCTGCAGCAGCGTGATCCCTGGGTTGTTGCTAATGGAGACTTAATCACCCTCTTGTCGACTTTCTGCAATTAAGGGAATAGGGAAGGGGCACTTTTTTTTTTTTTTTAAGTGCTCAACAGGAGAGCTTCATTTTCGAGTGAGTCATCTTAGTCTGCAGGAACTGTTTCTATCAAGCACTAGGCACCCCCGTAAGAACCACTCTGAATGAGTTATTCCTAGAATACCAACGACCTTGACCTTCAGCTTCCCCAGTGGCTGCATTCTTCTCTATGGCAGACCTGAGTGTGAACTGGTTTGTCATTCAGTGTGAAATCTCAACACTTGCTGTCCCACTGGGGTGGGGCCTCCACGCTTTGTCAGTTTTTCGTTTATTGTCTTCATGTTGGGTCCTCTTACCTGAGTCTGAGGTTCCAAAACCGCTCAGGCCCTGCCCCAGACCCAGCAAGTCAGAGTGGGCCCTGGAAGATTTTTTTCTTAAGACTTGCAGGATGATTTCATCAGCAGCCTCTTTCTGGAAAACAACTGCCCTGAATCAGTGTTTAGCAGAAAACACGTCCCTCTCATGTCCCCCGACACTCGGCACCATCCGTGCAGACTGGTCGGTCTCACAGCTGGGAGAGACTCAGGTCACACATCTTCTCACGATTCACACAGGGAGTACCAGATTTCTCTGATTTCTGTTATCCAAGGCATCCATTTTTGGCAGGATGATCATTTCCCCATTTTATATGACTTGTCCCAGAAGTCACATAGTGAGTTGGAGTCAAACTTGAAACTGAATTCCAGGGCTCCTGGCTTCTAGAATATTCCCACACTCGGTCTCCTGTGAGGTGGGAAGTTCGAAGAGAGCAGAGCCAATACTAGAAACTGTTGCTCCACGGATGGCCTCTTCTGTGGGAGGGCCATCTCCAGCCCAGCCCATGGGCAGCGTGGGTGTGGAGCTTCAGGCCTGGGGGTCCGGCAGATGATGGGGCTGGGGGGCCCACCATCCCTGGGGGACCTGGGCGCCAGCTAAATAATAGCCCTGGATCCTAAAGGGTTATCCTGGTGGGCTGACAGAACCTCCTGTTTACCGAGCAATTCCTTCTCTGCCTCTGCCTGTTCTCTCTTTCCTGCCTGGTCTGCTTCCGTCACTTCTGTCTGGGCGCTCGGTTTCCCCCAGGGGGACTCTAGGCCCAAAACATACTCTCCTTTTTCATTACAGATTATTCTCCCTTGCACGTCCCTAATCTAACATGAAAACTCAGAAACGACAACTAGGAAGCCTTTCAAAGGAAACACCTCCATGGAAATCTTCCTCTCTCTTGATAAAAGGGAAGCCTCCTCACACTGCCAAGAAATCTTGCATCTTTGCAATCAGCTACTTTCTTATCTGTGACTCCTTCTGGTAAAACATAACCACCCCGCAGCACACATACTGACATCCACTGAGGATATTTCATAATATCGTCAGACCTGGTAACCCCACTTCCTCCAGCCACACCCTTCCACACTTCCCTTTCTGCACCACCCAACACAAAGAAAACAACCCTTTTGGTTTCGTGTGTGTGTGTGTGTGTCAGAGTTTGGGCCCCCGGGGGTGTGGGTGCCTTGTTGATAGAAACAACTGATCGGTTATAGAACTCTTGTTCTTGGCCAAGCACAAGGCTGCATCCAGATGAGTGGCCCCTGGCCTTGAGTTCCGCACAGTCCACTGGAGAAAAGTGGATGTATGAGCCAGTGCATTCAAGTTCAGTGGAATGAATGACCCCCCCAGACCACTGGGGTGGCCAGCTTGTCTCCGAAGCCCCCCGGGTGATGGGAGAAGGGTGCCACTCACCTATCTAGGGGGAGGGAAGCAGGAAGGAAGGAGGAAGGCTCCCCAATGTAACCTTGAATTAGAACGAGAGGGGCTGCTCTGGGCAGGTGAACAGCAAGGGAATGGCATTCACCAAAGAGGGAAGAGCTCGTTGACAAATGGCAGGTGGCCTGGCTGGGCGGGAGCCTTTACTAGAAGAAGAGCTATGGACGTCCATGGGCCTTGAATGTCAGGCTAACGAGGGGGCCTCTTGTTAGCCAGGACCCAGATGAAAAGTGGTCTCTCAAGGAAAGCTGCTGCTTCTCCCAGCTTGTGCTCCGTTCCAGCGCAATCCCAGGTAGTGGGTATCTCCAAGCCCAGGCCTGCCTCTCCGGCTTTCAGGGCAGAGGGAAGAACTGCCTGTGAGCTAGTGAATCTGCACAATGTATGCCTGGTCAATAAATCACGGAGGCCTGGCACAGAACTCCTGGCCATTCAGCTGCTTGGCTCCTTTCCTTGGGGCAAAGTGTGACTTCCTTACTTTCATCATGGCTCCACCCGGTGCGGAACTTTGTTAACATTGTCGCGAATACCCAGCCATCGTTTTCTGTGTATATGTGCTGTCAGCAGGTACGATCTGTTTTCTCTTTGGAAAGGAAGCTCATCATAGAACTAGCAAAAATGGGGAGCATTCTTCCAGCAGAAAAGTCTCCGAGCAAAGGAAGGGAAGGTGGGAGGCTACGTACTGTGGCATCTGGGCCTTCCAAACGAGGCCAGAGAAGAGCCGTTGTATCTGGGTGTTTACAGTAAAACAACCAAAGGTACAGGAAGATGCACCATAGACATAAAAGCCCCCCACCCCCACCCACCCCTGGACGCTCACCCCCCATGACGGCCTGCAGAGTGGCCATCATGAACGCTTTCTAGACGGTGCAGCAGTAATCACAAAACTGCTGAGAAAACATGAACCTTTCCCCAGCTGTGAAAATCCCAGCAGGCCTCTGGCCGGGTTTGAAAGACATCGAGCTGTAACTGTAATTGCCCCGCTGTTGGTTTCAGTTCTGCAAGCAGCACGGTGATTGGCTTACACGAGCAGCTGGAACTTCAGGAAGCATAGCAGCAGACCCGCTTCTGCCGGGCTGGTGCCGGTCGGCAACATGCTGGTGATCAGCACCTCGGGGTGATGTCAATACAAGCAGTTTCAAGAAGTTTTGCTTTAATAACCTGGGCTCATAGGCTCAAAAACCATGCCTTCCAAGTACCTTTTTCCCATTTGTTTAAGTTCAGATATGAAATTTCTGGTAATTTTTTTTTTAAAGATTTTATTTATTTGACAGAGAGAGACACAGCGAGAGAGGGAACACAAGCAGGGGGAGTGGGAGAGGGAGAAGCAGGCTCCCCACGGAGCAGGGAGCCCGATATGGGGCTCGATCTCACGACCCAGAGATCATGACCTGAGCAGAAACCAAGAGTTGGACGCTCAACCGACTGAGCTGCTCAGGTGTCCCTCTGCAGAGGTTTAAAGGGCACTTTGGATTTTCTTAGAATTGGCATGTCTCGCCAATTCCCGTTTGTAGAAACCAGTCAATTGAGCTTTTTTTCTGATGTATTAAAAAAAAATCCAAATCCTCCAGAAAATGATTAGTGAACATTGACTTTTTAAATTGTGCTCTTATTTCAGGAAATCTGTTGAAGTGGCTTCTTATGTTCTAATTGTTAGACCGTCCTCAGGGGCTCTGAGGGTAGGGGGGCAGAACGAGCTGGTGGGTTGCTGCCATCTACTGACAGATGGTGGTAACAGCAGGTGCTTTTTTTAAGCCTCCCTGGACCTTGTCTATCATCTTAACCCTGGAGTGTCCTTGAGATGGGCGGAAAGCAGATTCATTCATTCCACAGTCTCACAGCTTCATGGGGCTACTCACAGCAGGCATAATACGTTGTGTGATACTATCCTCATCATCTTTCCATGGGTAGAACCATGTTTAAGCTAATATAAAAACAACTAAGAACTCAAAGGTCATAAATGGCAGCTTGAGGAGACTGAGCCACCAAGGGATCTGCTGGTCGAATGGACATCCTGTGTGTGAGGGAATGGAAGAGTCCCAGGGCTGCTCTGTACCAGCAGTTCAAAAGAATTTCCTCTCTGGCCGCCTCTATTAAAAGTGAGGGACGGTTCTGCTCGAATCTGTTTTAAAATTTATAAATGGTACTTTCTCATTTTTTAAAATATGGGCAAATAGACAAAAAGGTTAAAGTCATAATCACTCGACCAGTGTTAAACTTTGTAAAAATTGTCATGAATACCCAAATAGCCTTTTCTCTGCCTATCTTATTAAAGATACCTAAACATCTGTACAGAATTCTTTTTTTTAATTGAAGTGTGGTTGACACACAATGTTACATTAGTTTCAGGTGTACAACATAGTGATTTGACAAGTTTATATGTTATGCTGTGCTCAGCATGACTGTAGGTCTCATCTGTCCCTATACAACACTCTGACATTACCATCGACCGTATTCCCAATGCTGTACTTTTCATGCCCATGACTTACTTACTCCGTAACTGGAAGTCTGACCTCCCCCTCCCCTTCACCCATCTGGCCCATCACCCCACTCCCCTCCCCTCTGGCAACCATCAGTTTGTTTCCTGTATCTATGGGTCTGCTTCTGCTTTTTGTCTATTCATTTGTTTTGTTTTTATATTCCACATATACATGAAATCCTATGGTATTTGTCTTTCTCAGCCTGACTTATTTCACTTAGCATTATACTCTCTAGCTCCATCCATGTTCTCACAAATGGCAAGATCTCATCCTTTTTTATGGCCGAGTAATATTCCATTGTATATAACAATTTGTACTAAACTCTTAACTGGAATTCTTTATCATAAAATTGTATTGGTTTTTTTTTTTTTCTTTAGAAAATGAGAAAGTACTAAAGATTTTGCCCATTTTTGTTAAATTTGTTTCATTCCTTGATTACAGTGAGCCAGGATTACTGATAAGCCTCTGTTGACAAGTTTAGTCCCTACATTTACTGTGTACATATGGTATGCGTACCTCCCTCCCCACAATTTTATTCATGCTTGACACACAGTAGGCACTCCGGAAATATTGCTGAGTGAATACAGGCCACTCACTCCACGCAGAAGTGTCCTCTTCCCCAAGCCTTCATTTGCCAGTGGAGATATTCTGTTGTTCAAATGCCACCTTCCTCCATGAAACTATCCTACGTTAAATGAGATAGAGTTTCTTGTTCAATTATATAAGTCACACATTCTTACAAAAATACAAAATATAGGGAAAAACCTCCTTTTACTGTCTCTTTATTGCTTTTCCCATCTCTGATGTGTATCAATTTGCTGTCTTTTCATACAGATAACATCTTTTAGGTGACTGTGTCTGGCTCATGCTCAAGCAATAGTTTATCCCACTCCCCAATATATAATCATTACTACATGTTGTCTTTACAATCACTGCCATCGATTGTCTTTACAAACAGATCTATGAGGTGGACATTGTTACCCCCCTTTAAAGGTGAAGAAACTGGAGTTAATATCTAGAGGGGGCTCACTGGTAAGATAAAACAGAAATCAACTTCAGCTTTAACTCCTCTTACTGTGTCTTGTCCTTGTTCTGTTTCGTCCCTGTGGACTTGAACCACATTTTGTTCTGTTTTCTGGGTACCAGGGAAGTCTCTCTTAATTTGCAGATTGTTACCCCAGCGCACAGATCTTCCCACACATTGAGTGTCCACAAATATTTACAGAAAGAAAGAAAAAGACTGATGAGACCCAGGGTCCCTGAGATGTCCCACGACAGTGGTGTGACATGATGTGTTCTTGCTGCTACAGCAGGCCTGGGGCTGGAGCTCAGCCTGAGCAGACCCAGCTAGGAATGGCGCCATCGAAGGGAAGGCCCATCTCCATTTGGGGAGTGTGGGTTGTTGTCATTTGGTTGGTTGGTTTTTGTTCTCTTAATCACTGGCTTTGTGTAGATGATAATCCATTTTAAGCGGTTTCATAATACAGTAGATGGTGGTATCATTAGGCGGGGTACATAGGAAAAGGAAAACACAGGAATGAGTGAATTGGAGAGAGGCAAGGGTCCATAGACTCTTCACCCAAACGAGAGGCGCTTACCAGAAATCACAAATCTTGGGACAGAGAGAAAAACAGAAGAGCCGTTTATGTTCATGGGAATATTTTGGGTAAATAAATGAATATATCTTTCTGGCCCTAATTCTCTGATCCTGGAATCTGGGTGGACCCTCAATTGGCCAAAGGTACATAGAGTTCTGGCCCCTGCCCGACAGTCTCCTTTGCCCCAGAAAGCAGCATCTTTGATTAATCCAGTCAGGAATATTCTCTCCGGCCGGGATAGATGGAATTCCCAGCCGTGGCTGCGCCGTCAGGTGCTCCCCCAAAACCATAGCATGAGCTTTCACAGAGGTCTGACGCTTGGGTTTGTAACTGTGCTGGTGTGGGTTTGTGAAGAGGGGGAATCTATTCTACACCTCATATCCCAGTGGCTTCCTTACAGGTCTGGCTGGTTTTGCTCGCCTCTGTCCGGGAGATCAATATGAAGTAAGTATCCTGTCGGTCTGCGGGTTGGAATCGAGGATTTGAGGGGCAGGAGTCAGGTGGCCATTATTTTGCTTTTAAATTGCCTTTTTTTTTTCCTTTTACGTTTGTTGATTTTGAAAAAAAAATTAAGCCAATGAGAAAGTTTGGAGATGGAGACCCCCACATACTCTTCATCCAGACACCAATTTTTAACATTATGTCACATTGGCTTTATTATTACTGCTATGATTGTTGTTATTGTGCTGAACCATTTTAGACTAATGTACAGACATTGGGACCTTTTGCCCCTAAATGATTTTCCTAAAAACAGAAGGACATGCTCTCCTATCTTCATTGTGCAGTTCTCAACACAGCTAACTTAACATTGGCCCTTTAGCTACCCTTACTTGTTATATGATCCATACTGATCTTTTCCCTAGTGTTCCAATGTTGTACTTGATATCAGTCTTTTCTCCTGATGCAAAAGCTAATCCAGGATCATGAGTGCTCATAAAGAACACTAGTATCTAGACTTTTCTGTATAAAGATATACTCCATAAAGTAAAAAAGCCTTTTATCTTTTCCCCCTTCAAAAGGGAACTTCCCTTAATTATTTTATCTAACTGTCTCCTCCAAAACACTCTATGATCGTTCTTCTTGGGGAGGGCAGGGGGAGGAGCACCTTCCTGTCTGAGCAAGGAGAGCTGGAGACCCTCTCCCAGGACTATGTCGGATTTCAGAATCCTTGTTTAGCTCTGTCTTCCTCATCCAGGAGGAGGGAGTCTTACTTCTTGCTTCTGGCTGCTAAGTAGATTTTAGCTGATGGTTTCTCCTCCCTGTAAGGGAGCCGGGGAGTAGTTCTCGTAGCCTCACGGGGGAAGGAACTGGTCCCCATGACCGCGGTGACACGGAAGGGCTCGGTGTGATGACCTTTTACTACAGAAGGCCCTCCACGCCCTCTTGGAGGGAAGCAGACCTTACTCCCCCTTGAAAGCCTCTTCCCCACTCCACCCCACCCCCAACCCCGGCCCCAGGAAATTTGGAAGAACCCACCAGAAGGGTGGATGGAGGAGGATGGAGAAGGGGAGGAGAGGCAGCTGCTTTATTTCCCTGCCTTTTTATCTTGGTGTTGGGATGGGGAAGGCCTGGAACCTGAGGTGTGGTTCTTCTCCGCAGATTTTCATGAAGTACGGCCGACAGAGGTGGAAGCTGAAAGGCAAGATAGAAGCCAATGGCAAGCAGAGCTGGGATGGGGAGGAAGTGGTGTTCCTGCCCCTGATCGTTGGATTCATCTCCATCAAGGTTTAGTATCGTCTCCGCCACTCCTTGTCTTCCCGCTGCATGGCTGGGTGGCCCGTGGGTGGGGACCTGTGTTCATGACTGCTTCCCGCTGCCCCCCACCCCTGCCTCGCAGACTCCTCTCTGCACCCCGAGTCTGTGGTGAAGACCACTGCTCTCGCGCACAGGGGGCCAAGAAAAGCACGGGGGGAAGTGTGCCTGGCCTTTCTCCCGTGCCCCCCGTAAGGCTTCCCTCCCCCTCTCTCACCAGGTCACAGAACTCAAAGGGCTCGCCACGCACCTCCTGGTCGGCAGTGTGACCTGCGAGACCAAAGAGCTCTTTGCTGCCCGACCTCAGGTGGTGGCCGTTGACATCAACGACCTCGGCACCATCAAACTGAGCCTGGAGATCACCTGGTAGTAAGTGGCCCTTTTCTGTTCCAAAATCCGTGCTGCAGGCTAGGGCTGTTCCGAGGGTGGTGCTTGGACCGTCAGAGTCCCCAGGGAGCTCATCACAGGACACTCTCGGGTCCAACCGAGACCTGTGTTGGAACCTCTCAGGGCCCGAGGATCTGTCCCCTGGCTCACCAGATGATGCTCGTGCGCTGTTGTCTCCATAAGTGGAGAACCTGTCTTATCACTGTTCTCTCCTACTTCCTGTTTTAAAATACTTTATCCTGCTGCCTTCCCTCCCTGTCAACCGTTATATATATATTTAAAAAAGATATAGCTCTTTTTTTTTTAAAGATTTTATTTATTTATTCATGAGAGACAGAGAGAGAGAGAGAGAGGCAGAGGGAGAAGCAGGCTCCCAAGGAGCAGGAAGCCTGATGCGGGACTCGATCCCAGGACCCTGGGATCATGACCTGAGCCGAAGGCAGACGCTTAACCATCTGAGCCACCCAGGCGCCCAAAAGATATAGCTCTTAATCAAGCTAATTTGGAAGGAAAATAACTGTCCAGTAGGAGATACTTCACCCTTGGAAAGATCCCGATTCTCGCTATAGGGTTTTCATCACCTCTCCCACTTCACCTCATATACCGACCGTACGTGGCCCTCGGAGACTTTTCAATATCCTTCACACTCGCCTGCAATAGAACATTTCCAAAGGGCAAGAGGTACCTCTTGTCAGAGCAGTGAACTTAAAGGTGGTTTTCTGGGGGGCCTGGGTGGCTCAGTCGTTAAGCGTCTGCCTTCGGCTTGGCTCATGATCCCAGGGTCCCCTTTCCAATATGGAGGGTGAGCCACAGAAGGAGCAGGGACCCTGCTTCTTGTCACTGAAACACTGTCTGTGCCTTTTGCCCGGCCTTCCCTCCTTGTAATTTGTAGTCATTGACCTATCGAACGCAAGATCATTCATCTCGCTGGATGAACCGGATGGCATGATGATAAGTTGTCATGGTGGACAGACTGTCCTCCTCGCAGGCCGCAAGAGTCTCTGTGTCCACGGAAGCGAGTGGGAGTCTACGTTTGTTTTCTTTAGAACAATAGTCTGTTACTTTCTTGTATTGTTAACCCGTCTGTCCCTGCAAAGCTCAAAGACTTTTTACAGACTTCAACATTGTGTGTTGGACAAGCATTAATGTTTACATTTCTAATATGAGCGGAGAAACAGGTTTATCTAGTGTCTAGGTGTATAGATAAGTTGCACTTAAAGCTAGAATGCTAATCTGTGGTCCCTTGGGTGGGTCTGGGCTCCGTTTTCTGCTCCACTTTCTTCTTTCTTGGTTTATTTTCTGCCAGCCCAATTCCCACTGGTTTGAGTTGACTTTAGTATGATGAGGTGCTTTCTCAGCCTGCAGTCCAGGGGTTGGAGGGGACTTTAACGAACGTGCATTCATGGGATCTGTTGTGTTGCAGCCCATTTGATGTGGAGGACATGACCGCGTCCTCGGGCACTGGGAACAAGGCGGCAGCCCTCCAGAGGAGAATGTCCATGTATAGCCAGGGTACTCCAGAGACGCCCACTCTGAAGGATCACTCCTTCTTCGTAAGTTCACTGTGATTTACGGAGGAGACATGTCAAACTCGCGTGGGCCTTACACCCAGTATGTGAAACCCTTGACGTCCGGTGTTAGGGGTTCTCAATAATTCCTGACCATGCTGATCCCAAAGCTCCCCCTAATCAAGGAGTGACCAAGAAAAGCATGTTCCAAGAGGCCCTGGGCCGTCTGCACGTGGGCAGTAAACCTCCCATCTTCCCTCTCCCCTCGGCCCCCTGACCGCTTTGTTAACATGCAGACTTTTCTGGAGATTCTCTGAGGTCAGTCTCTTAGAGGAACGGATGTAAATAACGGTGTCCTTGTCGTAATCAGAAATGCTTGCTAGAACGCTAACGAAACATGGTAACCGGGGCTTTCTGCTAACTCCGCCATCTTGCTTTGACTTCTGAAGAGGTGGTTGCGGCCTTCAGCAGCCAAGCCGCGGCGGCTGTCTGTCTTGAGTGCCTTGCAGGACACTTTCTTTGCCAAGCTATCCCGCAGCTGCTCTTTCAGTGACCTGCCCTCCCTCAGGCTGAGACCCAAGGCCGAGCTAGAGTTTTCCGTGAGTGTGGGTGGCCTGGCCGCAGTGCAGTGCTTGCCTCGGGGGGCTCGGGGCCCGTTTGCTTCATTCGGCGTGTCTCTTCTCTCCTCCGTGTCGCTCACGGGGCGGTGGTCACAGCTGTCCCGTCCCTGGGGCGGGCAGGGTGCTCCTGCATGCACCCTCATCACAGCCACCGCTTGACCCTCTCCCCCCTGCGCCCTGCTTTTGTGCTGTGATTTCTCGCCGCGGTGGCCAAGATATCCATGGTAACAAGATTGTCATTTTTGAAAAATAAAATTACACTCGCGGTCAAAGAAGGTGTTCGCTCCCAAGTGAGGTGAGTTTATTGCGAGGACAGTCTTCACACGTGGTTTTAGCCTTCAAAACCTGGGGTTCGAGGGAGTCAGAAGGCTTCAGGCCAGTTTTCCTAGAGCTATTTTTATTTAAAGTGGTTCTTAGCCTGAGTTTACAGGGTAGCGTCTGTTAGTTTTATACTATGTTAGTAAACGGAGCTCCTTCGATGGTGGAGTCAGGAATGCAATAGGTCGGCTACATTCTCTGTGTCACACATGCTGTCACGAGAGAATACACACACATGTACATATAGACGTGAAGAGCCTGCTCTTTGCAGACGTATAAAAGTTACTTTGGGGGGGAAAAAAAGAGTAATCTTTGAATGTGGAGAAAGGAAAGGACTAAAAAGTTTTCTAGTTAATGATGATAGTAATCGCATCTAATTCGGTGAATTACAAAGCACAGGTGAGAAGGGCCAGGCTAACCCAGTGGAGTTTCCGAGGCAATTGGGAAGGTTCTAGGAGGGAAGTGTGCGTGAACGCATGGACCAAAAAACGGATGTATGGTGGAAGCAGTTGTATACGTAACTATCGATATAACGTGTGTACTCATGCTCACGTAGTGTGAGTTGTGGAGGGAGTTGGTAGGGGTTTTAATGGCATAATTTAAATGAGAGCAAGATTAGAAAAAACTCGATGGCTTCCCGTAGCCTTTTGGATAAAGGCGGATTCCTCAGAGCGGCTGCACCCGTCTGGCCCTCAGTGCAGCTTGCCATGCCTGCCATTGCCCGTTCTTGGTCCCCTTCTCCAGCCCCCTGAACACCCACCACCCTCCAGCTCCACCACCCTCTTCGGGGGCTGCCATCTGTACGCACACACTGTTCCTTCCGGAAGGCACTTCGTCCTGCTCGCCTACACCTCCCCATCCTGCGGGGCTGAGCTCCGGGACCACCTGTTTCCCGGGCAGCAGCCTTCCCCGTGCCGGGATCCTGCCTCATGATGCCATGCCTCAGTTAGAACACACTCCCTCGCACTGTCGTGTGTCTGTTCATGGGCTCGTCCCCTTGCCATACCGTAAGTCCCCTCAACTCAGTCTAACTCCACGCTGTCCACTTACATAGGCACAAATTGGCTTTAGGAGCACGAGGCCCAAGAGAAATCGGCTTTAGGAGCATGGGGCCTCCCACCACCCCAAGCTGCCAGGCGACGTGCTTTGAAGATGAGATGAGATGGGGCAGGACCACCTGGAGGACCCAAGGCTTCTGGGAGATGCCTAAGGGACCCCCGTTCCTACCATAAGTTCCCCCTTTCTCTCTCCTTGAGGTGGAAGGTGTGGGGTGCAGACAGAGGACAGAGGACACTGAATTAAACAATCACTGGAGCCCTTGGGGCCCCACCTGCTCCTTGGCAGCTGCTGAGAAGGTTCCAGAATTCCTTCCACCCTCAGCACCTCCCCCCAGGACTCTGAGCAGCACACTTCGGGGATCGTTAACAGAAGAAAACATTCTTTAGAGGCGACCCTGAGCCTGCAGATGTTACTTGAGTGCCCCGGGGACCCATCCTTTTACTCATCCCGTGGTTAAAATGAATCGCCCTCCAACCAGATGAGAATGGAAAGTTTGGGTTGAACTAACTGCACATGTTAGGATCTGGGGGGCCCCAATCCAGCAGTGGGGGGACCAGGAACACTGCTGGGGAGGACAGGGAGCTTTTGTCTTTCTGTCTGCTCCCATTTCACTGCCGGAAACATTTTTGTTTCCTGGGCTTATTCCCAGCACTATTGTGATCATTCCTTGCTGCCCATAGAATTCAAGTAGGCATGAGCTTGGTACTTACCAATTACTTAAAAGATCAAATCCAGAACCCAAGAGAAATCATCCATTTCGAAGGAGCTGATCTCCAATCACTAGAAAACTTTTTCCACGGAGCAGCATTTGGGAAGTGAGAGACCACACAGACCGCAGCACAGGGAGCGATGACTTGGAAATCATTTCAATGCCTGCGTAAACAAATGATCTTGATTACCTGGATATTTGTAACCTCTCTCCCTTCTGAGTTCTGCTTCATGAATCACAGCGTACCTGACCCAGCCTGGGTCAGCTTGACAAGAGGACGTGGTGTTTCTAGACGCCCCGAGACTTCTGGCTTTGCAATCCTGAAAAAGAACCAAAACGTCTTTTTCTCCCATTTTATGGAGGCTTTGCAAGTATATTCCTGGCCTTCAGTTATTTGTGGCATGGTTACTAAATTAATAGAACATTTTCAAGGACTTGGGATTTGTGGGTAGAGATTCTTTTAAAATAATTTACGAAAACTGAAGCAGAACAAAGCAGCACATCTTTTGAGTGAACTAGCATGAGTGTTGGAAAGTCTTTTAAGACAAATGCCAAAAAAAAAAAAATGTGGTAGTGTTATTCATAGCCATGGCTGCCAAATACTGCTAGATCCTGGATTTTAGGAAACAGGCTCTGTTCCCTCCCCGCCCCCTATCTTTCCTTTTGAAAAATGTCAAACCCAAGAATAGAATAATGAACTTTGACCTAGCTGCAACGCCAGAAATGGTTTGTAAGGGCTTGTTTTCTTTTGCCACACTTCCAACCACACACACGCACACGTGTGCGCACACACACGCACGCACAGAATCAACAACTAACATGTTAATGTTATGAAAGTGCTGGTTGTGTATTTTCATTGCCTGGCATTTTGTCTGGAAATAAATCACACTGAGCACATCACTTATATTTAAAATAATAACGAGATGCCTTTTATCCACAGTCTAATCTACCTGATGACGTCTTTGACCACGGAAAGGCAGCTGAGGAGAAAACGCCCCTGTCTCTCAGCGTCAGCGACCTGCCCAACGGGGACTGTGCCCTCACCCCCCACCCCACCAGCTCTCCGTCCACCACGGGCTCAGCAAATCCAGAAATTACCATCACCCCCTCAGAGCTCAGCCACAGCAACCTGGCCTCCCAGAACGAGGGCACGGAGGACTCCGGCTCAGCATCTTCCAGAAGCTCCTCCAGAGGAGGCCCAGAGCCAGAGCCACAGGTGAAGGAGGACACAGACGGGCCCCGGACCCCTGAGGCGGGCCGAGCGTCTGCAGGGGCCGGCCCAGCGCACCTGTTCCTGGAGAAGGATGTGGCGGAGGCTCTCCTGGGAGAGTCTGACGAGGCCTCCGAGCTCAAGCCCGTGGAGCTGGACACGTTCGAAGGAAACATCACGAAGCAGCTGGTCAAGAGGCTCACTTCGGCCGAGGTGCCGGTGGCCACGGAGAGGCTGCTCTTTGAGGGCTCTGTCAGTGGAGAGTCCGAAGGCTGTAGATCCTTCCTCGATGGAAGCTTGGAGGATGCGTTCAGTGGGCTATTCCTTGCATTAGAACCACATAAAGAGCAGTACAAAGAGTTTCAGGATCTGAACCAAGAAGTCATGCGTTTGGATGATATCCTAAAAGTAAGTACCATTTTAGGGAAATTGGATTAGGTTTGGAGAGAGGTGTCTGGAGCCAACATCCTCTTGAAAGTTGTGTATCTTTGTGTTTTATCCTGTTTCATCACAGAACCGATAATCGTCATTTGAATGGCACTGAGTTTTAAACACCAGGAGCGCATGTTCATTTTTATTTCCCTGACAGCAGATCAGCTTCACTAAGATGATTAGGAGTTAAATCACCAGCCCTGAGGAATGTCTGAGCTCCTCCAGCCCCAGAGTTAGTCACTGCAATCCCAAATGGGAAAGGGAGGCATTTTGAGGATCATAATCTCACTGAGATGCGACTGGATAGAGTCCCTTCCTGACCGAAGTCAAGAGTCAGGCAACCCCGATGTGGGAGCCACAGGCCCATCTCCCCACCCGGCCTCCCCCTGCACCCCCCGCCCCACCTCCCCCTGCATCCCCCTTCTCTGGTCTGGTCCCGACCCATGAGTCGGAACCTGCGATTACTCATGCACAAATCACCATCTCCTGTGCTCTGGAAGTCAGGGACCCCCAAGGCCAGCAGAGCTATCCTTCTCAACCCTGCTCCTGGTCAGACATCTCAGGGTGGACCGGGTGGGAGGGGAGAGCGAGAGGGATGCTTTCCTCTCAGGCGGGGGGAGGACCTAAGAATGAGGTTATGGTTGCTACACCAGAGCAGATATGTTGTCACGGGGCATATGGATCAAACTTTTTAAAACACCGCGCAGGAAGACAGAAGCTGAATTTTGTCCCGAATCCCACTGCCCCCTCTTGTGTTCTTGGCTTTGCGACTCTGGTATTGCTCTACAGAAGAGAAATTGGATCCTTTTCCACGAAAGAGCTGTTCTTTGGTGACCTTTCCTATCAAATGGGCTTGAAAATAAGGTGCCGGGGCAAGCTGAGATTCAGCCCACAGAAGGCTGTCTCATCCCCTCGTATGACTGTTCGTAAAACATGGTCTTTTTAGTGGCACATGGAAACACATTTCCAGGGCTTTGCTGACTGTCTTACCCTTCTCGGTTGTGCTTACCTACCTCCGAGGGGGGTTGGTCCCCAGGGCAGATGAGACTTCCTGCCCCAACTCTCCAGGTCCTCCAGTGCTCATGACAGACTAATTCAGCTGCAAGTACATCCTCTGAGAAGCAGGCCAGGGCTCTCTGAATCTGCTTTCTGGAAAACACTTCTCAGAAGCCCCCGCTCAGGACTCAGGCATGGAGGCTGCTTGTCTAATTCTCCAGTGAAAACATCTTCTACTCCCTCAACAAACTGTTGTGTTCAGAGCTGACCAGCTTTGCTTAGTGGGCAAAAGGTGTGAAATTTAAAGACACAACTGACCCCCACCTACAGCAAACGCCTTAGAGAAAGCGAGTGGGGAGAGCAGCTCCCATTTCTAGGCATCTAGATGGCAGGTAAGTAGCTGGATCCACCAGCGAACACCGAGCAAGCCATCTGTGAGTCTTATAAACACCTGGTGGTCACAGATTTCTTTCCAGAGTATTATTTCAATCTGCTGTTGTTCCAACACAATCCTGCCTCTAAAATCCTTAAGTGTCCATCCCTTTGTTATGATAGATACTTGAACACATCCATCCTGCGTGAGGTCAAGTTCGGCAGATAGCTAGTTAAGAAAGAAGACCCTAGGACTGGGTTGCGTCTGGACTGGCTCCTTCTCGCTCTCTGTGATTGCAAGCAGCATTCGAGTTTAGGTCTGGGGCAAGTGGCTGTGGATCCAGCCGGAATTAAAGCATCTGCTAGACAAAGCTTTCTCTTTCTCCCCCCTTCACATTCCCAGGATGCTAAGCCTCTTGAGGATCAGAAACTAAATGATGCTGCCTCTGGGACGGAGATCACTGAGGGTGAATGAAACAACTCTGATTTAAGAGACCGAAAGACGGTTTCCCCTGTGCTTTTCCACCTTGAGTCTCAGAGACAGATCCCCGCCAGGCACTGCCTGCCTTATGTTACGAAGTGAGCAAGGAGGGCCACCTAACTGGATGGAGGACCTTTGGTTCTTCTGCCTTGCAGGACTGGTCCCGTTCAATGCGCCCCAGCGTCTGTCCTCTTGAATACTTGGAAGGACGTGTTTCCATCCCTGTGCCCTTGGCAGCTGATGTTGTTCTGTTTGTCATGCTTCTGTCTGTGTCCGGCAGACCCCGGAGTGGGTGTGCTCACATAATCCCAGGGCCCCAAGGAAGCGGCGGAACTTGTCCCTGCAGAGGTAAAGCCATAGACGATGCGGGGCTCCTTCCTGCGCCGCCCACGCCCTTCCTTTTCTCCTCGACGCACAGAGCCAATTACATGCCATGAATGTAAAATTAATACTGAAGTCTACTTACGTAGGGAGTATGAGTTGGGTGAGTGGGAGTCGTTTTCTCTTTCTGGGGTTGGTTTTGTTAATCCTTTAGAACAGGTTCCTTGGGCAGCCAGCTTCTGTCTCAGGACAGTGCAGACATGACCACATAACCTTACGGACTGGTTAGCATTTGGCATTGACCCCATGACTCTTTAGATTTGTCTGCTGGTTGTATTTTCTTTGGGGTTGAGCACTAGGCAGAGGGAGGGCTCGAGCAGTTCTGTTTCCCAGGGCTTTCTGGGCTGTCGTATTCCCTCAACTTTTCATTATAAAACTTTCAGGCAGAAGTAGAGAGAATCCTATAACGCCTCCCCATGTGCCCATGCCCCCCACCCCCGGCTTCCACAGTGTCAACTCATGGCCAGTCTTGTTTTGTCTGTTCTTCTCCCTGCTTCTTTCCCTCCAGATGATTTTGGAACAAACCCCAGATACTGTGTCATTTTATCCATCATTGTACTTTTTTTTTTTAATATGAAGATTTTAAATGCATTTTTTTTTAACGCCAAGCTCAATAAAAAAATAAAAGCTTGAAAAAAACCCAGAAAGTGTCACATCTCAAGTTGAATGTTGTGTGCCGCGTTTTCTGCTTCTGGATATGTTGATCTTCTCCCTGATGCCTTCTGCCTTTGCAGTGCAAGCCAGCCGGAAGCCGCAGCAGGTCTTCCAGTTTAAGTCTTACAGTTGAAAGTGCTTTAGAAAGCTTTGATTTCCTGAACACCTCTGATTTTGACGAGGAGGAGGAGGATGGTGATGAGGTTTGTAATGTTGGTGGAGGCGCGGACTCAGTATTTTCAGACACTGAGACTGAGAAAAATAGGTAAGTGTAAAGTTAGTGTGTGCTTACACCTCTAAGATCTGTACAGTGGTTCTTTGTCACTATCGGTTGGCACCTGGGCACCTATCCGGGAGGAGAACTCCCCACAGGACTGGCCATTGCCTTTTGGTTCCCCATTATTGTTGAAGACAATTTTTGAGTATCATTAACCTCTTTTGTGCAGTTCAAGGAAAAATGAATTGCTTTTCTTCCTCATAAATGAAGGGGACATGTTTGTATGAGTGTGTGTGTGTGTGTGTGCCTACATCTTGGAGGGTTTGGGGTCTACAACCTGACCCCAGTGTAATTAATTCTAAATTAACTAGATATGCTATGTTTCCGGAGAACTCTTACTGGATGATCCGTTTGTACTTGGTTCTCATCCGATTTCTAATCTCTTCATTTTGTTATGCTCTGCTTTTTCCACTCCTTTACCTCTTGCCCCCTTTGGCAAAGTAGTTGTAGATCAAGCTCATCAGTGCCCATATCCAAGCCAGGTTCAGCCCAGGCCACCTATTTCTCTTAGAACGAGGGATGCCCGACTAATCACTGAAAACTGATTGCTTTGTTCTCCAGTCTACCAGGTGGAGAATGCGCCTTCTCTGGGGCGGGCAGGGGTGAGGCAGCAGGAAGGGACAATGAAGGTGAAATACCATCACCTCCTCCATCAGGCTTTCTTGGACAGCCAGAACTTGTGTTTGGAGCTAGAGTCTGGGGTCTATTTTGTGACTTCAGCTAAAGCAAAACAAGCACAGTTGAGCATACTCACCTTCATTAACTGTTGGGGTGAGACCCACACATACTTTCCCGAAGGAAAGGGTGGATCTCCACCATCTTTACCTTTGACATGTTATGCAAACAAGTTTTCCAGTCACAGGGAGCTCCAGCTGTCCCATCTTCACCAACCTCTCTGTGGGTGATGTTACGGTAACATTTTTGAGGGCTTTCTTGTCCCTAGAGGGCTCATTCTTCCAAAATCAGGAAATGAAAATGTGAAAAACAGAATTTTTTTTTTAAAGACTTTATTTATTTATTTGAGAGAGAGAGAATGAGAGAGAGAGAACACATGAGAGGGGATAGGGTCAGAGGACGAAGCAGACTCCCTGCCGAGCAGGGAGCCCGATGCGGGACTCGATCCAGGGACTCCAGGATCATGACCTGAGCCGAAGGCAGTCGCTTAACCAACTGAGCCACCCAGGTGCCCGTGAGAAACAGAATTTATCCATTGAGCAAGCTGAGGGCGTGGCAAACAAAATGTAATGAATGGAAGGTTGACGTTATGCTCCTACATTCTGTGCTGAGATTTTTCTAACCTGATCGAACTTGTGAAATGCTTCTAAACCAAAAATCCGTCTACTCGTTAGCTTAAGCTGTTCCGTGATATGTCAAAGTCAGACATCGGTCTAAACTCTTACTCTTGTTGCCGTCAGAAGCATCTTCACAACAAAAACATCGTGGGTTTTGTACATTTTATAGACCGTTGATATTGAATTGTCTAAAATGCTCGATTTTATGTCATCAGCGGGATTAGGGGAAATTGTAGAAATTGTGTGTGTGTTTTAAACATGTGCTGATGGCCGGGACAGAGAGTGCTTTCCCCTTGGAGGCAACTGGGGGTTGGAGTAAAGCGCTCAAGGCCTCTAAGCTCGGGTGCACGATCTTCTTAAATCACGGGCTGGGGGCATGAGCCCAGGAGCCACCAGCTGCCTGGCCCCCTGGCCGTGTAACAGGACACGGTGGTGACTGTCTCTACCAGGCAGCCCTCCCTCGTGTGAAATGAGACTACTCCCTCTTTCCCACACAGATTAATTTTCAGAACAAAATTGGATAATAGAGGCAGCAGAAAATGTAAGTGCCCATCATGATACAGCTTGAGACAGCTCCATGGTGAGGCTAAAACCGGGCAGGAGAGGCAGAACCAGGCGCCGCCTGGAAGGATTCAAATGCCCCCTTGTAGCCTTTGTCTGGGGCAGAACATCACGTCTCCTGTTGGCAGCTTTCCTTTTTTTTCCTTTTCTTCAAGTAGCAATTGATCTGAGGCCAAGAAAACGCCTTGACATTGCTTCTTAATGGTATTGCTCTTGGGGCCACCACAAATATAGAGGATGGCTTAATCCCAGAAAATTTGGCAAAGCACCCCCATCCACAGAGCAAGAAAGTGTAGCAAGTGCAAAATGAGAGCCTGTCTCAAAGACTCCTTGGTGTGCCGGCTCCACAAACGGCTCATTGTGCTTGGGCGGCAAACAGAGAACTGTGCAAACAGTCTGTTTGCGTGATCTTTTAACAAGGCAAATTGGTGGCCAGGCTGAACCAAGAAGTAGCTTTTGAAAGGTAGCTCGGTTTTTCAAGGCAGGCTTAGTGGAAGCCTCCTTTTTGGTGGGCACCATGGGGGGGGGGGCCTTCCCTCATTGTGTTGAGGTGACCTGGGGTTTCCGTGATGAAAGAATCTAACATCTCGCCCCCCTTCCTGGTTCAGCACTTACAGATCAGTACACCCCGAAGCCAGGGGGCACCTCAGCGAAGCGCTCACGGAAGACACGGGAGTTGGGACTAGTGTGGCCGGAAGCCCCCTGCCGCTGACCACAGGCAATGAGAGTCTGGACATCGCCATTGTCGGGCACCTTCAGTACTGCACCCAGCTCGTTCAGGTGGGTGACCGTGTTGGCTTTAGAGCCCAGGGTGTGGGTGCACAAGCAGGTGGGCTTCCTTTCTCAGTTATGCCCGAGAAAGGAAAATTCAGGAATAAGACAACAGTCCTCCTTCGAGTTGGGCCAACTCAAACATTCTCGTGGGCGTGGCCATCCTCCCTGGACCCAGGGGTTTTCTGTCTTAAAACCTAGCTCTCCACACTTTATTCTTTTTTTCAGATTTTATTTATTTGAGAGAGAGGGAGGGAGAGCACAGCAGGGGGAGCGGCAGAGGGAGAGGGAGAAGCAGGCTTCCTGCAGAGCAGGGAGCCCGACATGGGGCTCGATCCAGGACCCCGGGACCCTGACCTGAGCCAAAGGCAGACGCTTAACCAACTGAGCCACCCAGGTGCCCCCTAGCTCTCCACACTTTAAAAGGTCATAGGTTAGCACTT
The DNA here is from genome assembly GCF_002201575.2 of Neomonachus schauinslandi. NCBI lineage: Eukaryota > Metazoa > Chordata > Mammalia > Carnivora > Phocidae > Neomonachus > Neomonachus schauinslandi. The sequence goes on along the minus strand of NC_058410.1, from coordinate 142,471,070 downwards.
GATCTCAAATCATTTGATAAAAGAGAAATATGACTAAGGAAAAAAAAATTGTATCCTGCCATCTGCAAATGAATGGACTTTGAAAGCAGGAGTTACTGAGCGTCTGTTAACGTGCAGTTGTCCCCTGACTTAGCTTTCTACCACCTGGACAGCTAAAGGCAAAATGCTGCAGGATGTAACCCGGGCTTTCCAGATCTTGAATAAATACCTATCAGCAATGAGAACGAATACTTTCATAGGCCATTATCATCACCAGTTAGCTCTCATCCTGGGACACTGGGGGCTTATTTTTCTTTTCATTTCAGGTTGTTTACCGGTTAAGATTTTGCAACAGTGGAGCAAATATTTCGAAATTCTTTTGTTGCAGGAAGTGCTTTAGCTTCTTGAACAAAACATTTTCCCTGAGCATCTACTTAAATGCTTCCTCCTTGCCTGGTTGCCTGTCTGCTCCAGCCTACTTGCATGTGTGGGGAACAGGATGAGAATGGGAAAGCAAACGTAATGGTCTTCGGGGGGATTGGCCAGGCAGGAAGGGTGTCAAAGAAGGAGGAATCATGCTCCTAAGAGCAGGGGACCCACTGGAAGACAAGAGGCAGGGTAAGGAGGAAGGGGTCGCAGAGAGGCCAGAAGTGGGTTAATGTGCTTCTTCCATAATACATTTGTGAGGAGATGTAGAACATGCTTCTCCTCCACGAATAAAGAACTGCAAAGTCACCTCAGACGCTGTGGGAAACTGGTTGGCAATTAGGACTCTTGCACTAACTTGGCCAACGTCCCAGTTGATCTCTTCTGTTGACTGTCGAATTTGTAAGCCATTTACTGACAGTCTGGCAGGAGGTGCAATTTTTTTTTTTCAGGCCAAAATGGGCAAGGATTGTGGTTTACTTTATAGCTCTTCTCTATTCCCCAACTACTTGAATGAGACAGTTTTCACAGTTCTTTGTCTTTGCTGAGCCTGATTCTGGGCTGAGCCTGATTCTGGGCTGAGCCAGCGACCCATTTGCCTTTTAGAGGGAAAGCCATTATTTTGTGAAACGTAAGAGAATTCTCTTCCATGAAGGAATGGATGTTTTCTCTCAAAGACGAATTGGCAAGCAATATTCAGTGCCATGTTCTTGTCTGTACTCAGGCCATGGTTATACAAGTCAGCTCTTCTGTGGGGAAGATCAGCGCCAGCAAAACAAAAGAGGTAGATATAAAGATGTAGAATGAAGGAGTAAGGATTAGAAACTTAATTTCTAACTCACATCCACTGCTGAATCGGTGAGTTAATGTCTTCATTTGGTATATAATTGCAAAGAGATAAAAATGGGCATTCCATAAGGATCATAATAGCTATAACCATGCCCCAAGTCAGTTCATTTCTACTGTATTTACTTACATGAAAGGCATCAGTACATAATTGCTACACTAGACTTCTGAATTTGAAAATCCTATTTGTGTAGTCTAGAGGATTTCGTACAGGAAGACGCTACAGGCTGCGTCCTGCATCCATGCCTACCACGTGATTGGGACAGGTCTCCGAGGGACAAAGAAAGGTCGAGAATGTTTAGGCAGCAACTGACTTCTGTCCTCATGCCCTTGACTCTTGTGACCTGCACATAGGTGAAATCACTTGCTATTTATGTGGCCTTGGGCACGTTTCTTGATCTCCCTGGCCTCAGTTTCCTCAGCAGTAAAATGGAATATCAAGGGGCACCTGGGTGGCTCCGTCTGACTCTTGGTTTCGGCTCAGGTCGTGATCCCAGAATCATGAGATTGAGCCCTGCTCAGCTCTGAGTCTGCTTGGGATATTCTCTCTCCTCTTCCCTCTGCCCCTCTCCCTGCTCGGACACTCTCTAGATAGATAGATGGATGGATGGATGGATGGATGGATGGATGGATGGATGGATGGATAGATAGATAGATAGATAGATAGATAGATAAGTAAGTAAATAAATAAATAAAATCTTTGAAATGGACTATCAATAGTACCCACCTCACAGGGTGACTGTGAGAAATAGCATGAGCTAATACATGGGCTCAGACCAGTGCATGGTACATAAAAAGCACTTGTTAATTAGAACGCGGTAGTCTTGATTATAATCATGATTATTCTACAACACGTTCTTAATTTTCAGCTTGAAAATAAGGAATGAAATCCACGCTGTGAAAAATTACTACTTGTAAAATAAATCTTTTTTTTTCTGTTAGCACACAGATAAGCAGCCTAAATATGCCTTCCAAGTCTCAAAGAGGATTTACAGAGTCACAATACATAAAAGCAAAGGCAACGTTATAATAACCTTGCAGCTCTATTATTGAGAACGTTCCAGAATCTATTTGGGCGCGAAAAAAACGTTTAAAGCAACAAAAACATGGGTGTGATTTCATCAGATGCTGTCATCGGCATGGAATGAGGAACATTCTCAAACTGGAACCAAACCCCCGAATGGGTTGAGTTAGCCTCACCGCCGAGTTAGGACAGAGGAGGTTGGGCCCGGAAACCCTGGTCGACAACAGCCTAACTGACTCACTGGTTCTGTTTGTCTCCTCAGCAAATTGTTTTCTCAAGCAAAACCCCATTCGTGGCGAGCAATCTCTTAGAGAAGCTTTCTAGGCAAATCCAGGTGGTGGAGAAACTGTCAGCAGTCAGCCATGAGAACATAGGGAACATGAGTTCCGTCATTGAAGGTAAGCAAGCTGCGCGTCACACCGCCGTCCACGCAGACGGCGGCCACTGGCCCACACTCCTTGGCCACATTCATCCTTGCTGTGTCAGGACGGCAGGAGCCCACGCTCGGGCCCCAACGTGGAGGAATGGCTGCACACTGGAAGACACCAGGGTCTTCCAGGTGAGGTCTGATGAAGCCTCGAACAGAAGTCCCTGTAGGTTCTCCTCGTACATTTGTGCCCCCTCTTCGGCTCCTCCCGGGAGTGGGGGACCTTGGCACGTGGCTGAGAGGCAGGAAAAGGGACCGGACACTCAGGGTGCGAGTGACCCGTGTCCTCCCCGCTCCCAGGCGCCTCCTCGTGATCACAAGCACACACAGGAGAAACGCCGACCCTGTGCGGCCTGGCACGATGCTCTTCATGAGTTCAGCCCGGGAGCCCCCTGGGCAGCGTGCCAGACTCCTCGAGCCACCTCCCGCTCTGTGTCATCCCCTGCAGAAAAACCGCCTGAGGTGTCCTTCTCTGGGCCTATACGGTGTTTTGCTGTCGAGTTACCAGAGAGGAGATGGTGGGAGCATCTTCCAAGCGTAGAGCTACTGTGTTTTCTCTCACTAAAAGCAAACAGCTTTGCTTTTGCTGCATTTTCTTGGCTGCCCAGGCTAGAGGAGTTCCTTGTCATAATAACGTCTTTGCCCTTTGGAAAATCTGTCACGTACAGAGGAATCTTGTAGTTCCGATTCAACACCACAATCTTTAGGGGACGCCCGGCTGGCTCGCCTGGCAGTCGGTGGAGCCCGCGACTCTGGATCTCAGGGTCATGCATTCAAGCCCCACATCGGGTATAGAGCCTACTTAAAAAAAAAAAAAAATTAAAAACTATAGTCTTAAGAAAAAAAGAGAGAGAGAGGCCCTGGTGCCGGCCCCGCCCCCGCGCAGGTACATCTCTTCATCTGCTTCATTCAGAACGTGCGTCGTGGGGTGGGGGCTGCTCTTCTCTTCCAGCCATCCCAGAATTTCACAAAAAGCTGTCTTTGCTGTCCTTCTGGACCAAGTGCTGCAGCCCAGTGGCCGTCTACCACAGCTCGGCCGACCGAGTGATGAAGCAGCTAGAAGCTGGCTTCGCCAGAACCATCAACAGAGAATACCCAGGACTTGCAGACCCAGGTACAGGGCAGTGGTGGGGAGGAAGGCGTCTCTGCCGTTGACTTGCAGGTGGGCACCGGCGGGTTCCCGCCCCCCTTCCCCTGGGACAGGCTGACCCTGCAGAGGAAGCCTCGTCTACTCAGTGCCATCGAAGGAAAGAAAGACTTGAACGTGTTTTAATTCAGAGTATCAGCAGTGACTTCTAAAAGCACTGTTTCTGTATGGCCATTTAGGTGGCTGTAGACTTTTTTCATTAAAATGTCACCAAAACGAGAGTGTCACGGGGGATAACCACTTGGGAAAAACTGTTTGGCATTTTCTCCTAAAGCTAAATATACCCCTACCCTATGACCCAGCGACTCCGCTCCTAAATATATCAAGGGAGATACATGCTTATACTCACAAAAAAGGACACGCCTAAAAAAAGGTTCATAGCAGCTTTCTTCACAAAAGCTGAAAATAAGAAACAACTCAAATGCCCACCAACAAGAAAATGAATGTATTCTGTGTGTATGTATGTATATAGAATGTGTATATATATATAGTATTATGTATATGTATATATTGTATATATATATATATAGTAACATTCATACAATAAGGTATTACACAGCAGTTTTTAAAAAGAATAAATTACTGCTACAAGCAACAATTTAGATGAATCTCACAGATATTTTGTTGAGTAAAAGGAGCCAGATACAAAAAGTACATTCTAGATAATTCCATTTACATGATGCTCAAGAACAAGTGAAGCTAATACGTTTTGACAGAAGTCAGATTATTAGTAACCTATGGTCCTTGGGGGTCACAAGCTCACCGTTGGGGTGCCGGCCGTGTTCTGTAACTTGACCCAAATGGCAGTCACATAGGTGTGTGTACACACAGATGCAAAACTCATGCAGCCGCACTCTGAGGATCGGCTCACCTGCTGGACTTCGCCCTGCCATGTACCTCAGTAAAACACGAATGAATGGTCACGTCTCCTCAAAGCTGCTTCCCCTCTTTCCCTTCCAAACAGTGTTCCGAACCCTGGTCTCCCAAATCCTGGACCGGGCTGAGCCTCTGCTCCCCTCCAGCCTCCCTTTGGAAGTCATCACTGTTTTCCAGTATTACAGTTACTTTACCAGCCACGGTGTGAGCGACCTCGAGAGTCACGTGAACCAGCTGGCCAAGCAAGGTGGGACGCGTTCTTTGTCACACTGTGTGCTGGCTCCCTTTGGAGTCCACTCCGGGCTTTTCAGTCGTAGTTTTTAGTGATGGGAACCTTTCCTTTTCCCCCAAGTCAACAGCTGGGATCAGATCTGCCTTTTCAATGACTTTTGGACCCTTAACATTAGCGAGCCTCTTGGCAATGAAGCGGGGATTTATGAAGAGCATCCCAATCACCCAGAAGGGGTGTAGTGTTGACGAGAAGCTGCTGAATGATTTACTGATGTAATTTCTTTTCTTCATTAGTGTATTGTATTTGCCATTAGTGGGATAAAGTCTACAGGCAGTACTATTTTAGGTTGCCCTTTTTGGTGGTGCTTTCATGATAATAAGCAGAAGTGGGGTTCACAAGAAGGCAGATGCAGTGACATGTTGATAAGGGAAGGAGGGAGGATGGAAAACCAGATCTCCGGCTGGGAATCCAGGAAATGAAAAGAATGGGCACCAGCCTAGGAGTGTGGCATGAAGCTTATTGCAATGATGTGGATGGAACTAGAAGGTATTCTGCTTTCTTTTTACTCGCTAGTTTCCTTGATTCAGACTCTGCAATCGCTGAGAGATGAGAAACTGCTGCAGGCCATGAGTGACCTCGCACCCAGCAGCCTCCCGGCCCAGCAGGAAGTACTCCGGACCCTGGCCCTGCTGCTCATGAGGAATGACAGCCAAGTGAGCCAGGCTGTGATGCTTTACCTGGCTGCAGCCTCCAGAGATGAGCATTTCAGGGAAAAGGTAAAGCCCCAAATCGTGGACATCAAGCCAGAAGCTTGTTTAATTTTCTATCATTTACTATGAATATTTTGCCATCTGTTTTTTATCAAAATAATTTTCTTCTGCCTATTAATAACATATAATCTGTAACACCACATAAACTACAAAAATATACTGCAAATATTTGAGCGCCCGTAAGTCCAGCCCCCAGAGAGAACTGTTAATAATTTGGTGTATGTTCCTTCCAATGTTTTTCTACATATCTGCTCACATATATAATTATTTTTTCCTTAAATGAGATCACACTGTTGTGTTGTGTAACTGATTTCTTAAATGTACTATATCGTGGTGATTTTCCTTGTTAGAACATGTTGATCTACTTCATCCCATTTGATGGATTAATGTACATCTCAGGGCATGGATATTCCATAATTTATTTTCTCGTTCCGTATTGATCGGCATTAGTCTAGTTCCCCACTCTGAAAAATATCATGGTGAGCATACATGCACACATATTTTATGAGTAGTTTGGGGTCAAGTTATCAAACTGTTGGCTCAAAGAACAAGAATATTTTTAATTTTAAAAGCTATCACTCCTCATTGCCAGGGAAGAGGCGGTGTACCTCGTCCAGGGCTTTCATTCAGTACCATCCAGGGGTAACAAGCATCTGTGATTCGAGCACCCAGGGGCCCTGTACAGATGGCAGCCTTGGTCCTCTGGGAGCCCTTGACAACCTGAACAGTTGTTCTAAAAACTAACTCGTGGGGCGCCTGGGTGGCTCAGTTGGTTAAGTGTCTGCCTTTGGCTCAGGTCATGATCCCGGGATCCTGGGTTTAAGCCCCACATCAGGCTCCCTGCTCAGTGGGGAGCCTGGTTCTCCTTCGCCCTCTGCCCCTGTCCCTCTCTCTCTCAAATAAATAAAGTCTTAAAAGATAAAAAATAAAAGATAACTGGGGCGCCTGGGTGGCTCAGTCGTTAAGCGTCTGCCTTTGGCTCAGGTCATGATCCCAGGGTCCTGGGATCGAGCCCTGCATCGGGCTCCCTGCTCCGGGGGAAGCCTGCTTCTCCCTCTCCCACTCCCCCTGCTTGTGTTCCCTCTCTCGCTGTGTCTCTCTCTCTCAAATAAATAAATAAGATCTTTAAAAAAAATAAAAATAAAAATAAAAGATAACTCATGTCAGTCCTCAGATCAGCTCAAGAAAATTAAACTGGTCCCTTCTTATCCTTGGAAAGGTCAAATGTTGAACTCTGAGAAGGGCTTAACTTTTCTAAGGCATTAGCTAAGCTAGGGAGTGGTGGGATGTTTGCGTCTCCAGTTCAGCTCTCATCCTTAGGTCTTGGATTCATTTCTCACGAATGAGCCTTCACTAACTGAAGATGGCTTAGGTGGCACACTAGTTAAGAGGAACAACTTAGATACCACCTAGAAGTGTTTGACCCGCCCTCCCCAAACCTTGAGTTCTTTCCATCTTTTCATGTATGAAACAGCAAACATTAGTACGTTAATTCTGTACCACCAGATGTGAAGGGCTAAAGCCATACAAAACTACCTCGGTGAGAGGGGGTGTTTCTGTAGATCTCAAACCTTCAGAAAACCATAGATGTTGAAGCAAACTAGACGTATGTTGGTTCATTTTTGATGCTTTTTACTTACCCCTCCTCCCTGGACCCAAATAAGTGGGAAATATCTATTCTTCTGTCTGTTGGGGTGTTGTTGCTCCTGTAATCATCTAGGACCCGCCAGAGGAGACGCTTACTATCTTGCAAGGTGACAGGGACTTCTTGCTTCCCAGGGCACCTCCTGTTGGCTTCCTGGAACTCTTACCAAGCTGAGTATCGTGGCAGCCACCATTTCTTGGGCAACTGCTCAAATTCAAGTGAGCAAGGTGATGCTTACTTGTTTTGTGAGACTGTACGTCTCTGCAAGGCACAGGGAAGTGCCGAATGCTTTGTCGAGTCGGGAAACAGTACCCACTTCCCGCTCAAGCCAACAGAGTTTCAGTCCTCTTGCTCAAAGGGACAGTATGGTCCAGAAGTCTCATCCAAAGATCCTACTACTAGTGGTGGACTGACCCAGGCCCACATCCAGCACCTTATCCCTCTGGAATCATTGTTATAATGCAAACACGCCTGAAAGCAAGGACCATTTAAGTTGTTATCGGCCATTTAAGCCTTAGAATGTATGGTTTGGGGAACTGGTTAAATTTTGGCTTGGTGGCTAAACCTGGGGGCTCTTGGGAGGGGTACCAGAGGGAAATGGGAAAATAGAGAATCATTGTGTGCCCAAGTTCATCCGCTTGATGAGGACTATGCAAAAGCCCAAGTGAAATGGAACATTTAGTATTATTATTAATTCCTAGCAACCAGAAAGTGGCAGCAATCCAAATGTCCATCAGCTGATGAATATACAAAATCTGATCTCTCCTTACAATGGGATATCGTTCAGCCTAAAAGGAATGAAGTGCTGACACACGGATGAACCTTGAAGCCATCGTGCTCAGTGAAAGCACGAGACATAAAAGGCCACGTATGACGTGATCGCATTCCCACAAAATGTCCAAAGTAAGCCAATCCAGGGAGAGAGACAGAGATCAGTGGTTGCCAGGAACCGGACAGAGGAGCAATGGGAATGACTGCCAATGGGTACAAGATTTCTTTGGGGACTGATGGAAATGCTCTGGAATGAGGTAGTGATGATGGTTTCTGAGTATACAAAAAACCACTGAATCAAACACTTTAAAGGGCGAATATTGTATGTGAATTGTATCTCCATTTTTTAAAAGAGTAGGTCGTTCTATAGAACTGAGAAAACAGGCCGAGTTTAATCACAGCTATATGCCGTGTCATGAGCAAACACATCATCAGGTGGTTGATGACACTTGCACGCTCTTTCATCCTGGCACTATGGTGTCATCAGATCTGACTGGGCCATTCACTATGTATAGAGTATTATTCATTCTAGGTGCTAGGAATTAAATCAATTTAAAAAACAAAAAACCAGAGGCCCCTGGGTGGCTCAGTCGGTTAAGCATCTGACTCTTGATTTCGGCTCAGGTCATGATGTCAGGGTCACAGGATCGAGCCCCACGTCAGGTTCCTTGTTCGGCGGGAAGCCTGCTTCTCCCTCTCCCACTCCCCCTGCTTGTGTTCCCTCTCTCGCTGTCTCTATCAGATAAATAAATAAAATCTTTAAAAAAAAAAAGTAATGTTGCTGCTTATAAACACAGATGTATGTAAGTAATGATAATTAGTAAGAACCAAGGAAAAGATAAGTCATAGGAAATCAGAGAGAAGATGGTAGAGAGCCGGTCCCAAGGTGGTTGGTGAAGCAGGGCCTGGTTCTTGAACCAGTTCTGAAGATCATTAGGAACGAGGTCTGTCCAAAGGGGAGCAGAGCTCACAGGGCCCCCCTGTGCAAAGGACGGCACCCGGGCGCATCCGTGAGCGTGGCAGGAATAGCGGGCAGCTGGAGGGGGTGCTGAGCCAACTTCGCAGGATCTGGAAATACCCATAAGGAGGCAGGCATTCCCCGTTGATGCTGGGCACAAACAAAGAAGGGAGGCCTCTGCTCTTCTGAGAGAGGGGCCAGTCGGTGGGCTCCTGATGGACGCCACGTGCTCTTGAAGAAGGGATCCCTCGTCATCAGGTGCTGGAAGCAGAAATGTGGTGGCTGGTGATCCAGGCATGAAATCAAGACCTTGACAAGACATGTGGCCGTGGAAGAGACAAATCTAAGAAATTTAAGGCATGGAGAAAGACACGAGCTTTCTCATGAAATAAGAACTAATTTTTACGTTGAGATTCTTATCCAGAGCATCCTTGGACCCGCCTCCTCCACTCCTCCTTCCTGCTGGGATGTCCTCTTCCCAGCTGACATCTAACCCATCCTTCCCAGCCAGTCCACACATCGCTTTCCTGAGCCTGCCCTGTGACTTTGGAAGGTGACTGTCTTCCACGTGACTCCCCTAGCCTCGCGCAGCATTCCCTGGAGCTAACACATCTCTTCTGTGCCTTCCTTCTAAACACTCGGAGCACTTTTCGCTAGCCCTGAGGGTCTCTGGAAAGCTGCAGTCGTCACTTTGGATCTTCCAACTTCGATTGCCCAGTGTCAGTGACCTGGTAGAATATAAGCAATTAGCGTATTGAATTAAGAGACAGCTCTTTCAATAAACATGAATTTTAGTGGATTTTTGTTTTGCTCTGAAGGTAGTGTGACATGTCGTATCTGCGGTGATAGCTCTAAAACCACAAACGGGGTCCCTCCCTCTCTTTCAGGCCTTGCTCTATTACTGTGAAGCGCTGACAAAGGCAAACCTCCAGCTCCAGAAGGCAGCTTGTCTGGCCCTGAAGAGCCTGCAGGTAAAACCCAGCCTTAGAGACCCAGACAGGTCAGCTCGGAGCAAGTTGGGGGCCAAGGACGCCCAACAGCTCTCTTCCTGTGCTCGGGAGCGCTGTGTTAGCAGCGCATCTTACTTCCTTCGCTGTGGAGCCTGTGTGTTTGTTTGGGGATCTTTGTTGTTGATTTTCGTTTTTCTTTTTTCTTCTTTTTAAATTCTTTATTTAAATTCAATGTGGTTAACATATTATTAGTTTCAGAGGTAGAGGTCAGTGGTTCGTCGGGTGCATATAACAGCCAGTGCTCATCCCGTCACATTCCCTCCTTAATGCCCGTCACCCAGCCGCCCCATCCCTCCGGCCCCCTCCCCTCCAGCAACCCTCAGTTTGTTTCCTGTCATTAAGAGTCTCTTACGGTTTGTCTCCTTCTCTGATTTTGTCTTGTTTTATTTTTCCCTCCCTTGCCCTAGGATCCCCTGTTGTGTTTCTTAAATTGCTCACTAAATGTGACTATGTTAGAGCCAACAACTTTCAGAAAACAGTCGTGTGTTTCAGTAGCCCGCAGGTCAGGGTTAGAAACGTAGACCTTATCCCAAAAGAGAGGTGACATGATGATTTCCCCCATCTTTCTCATGTACGAAAAAACAGCAGGGACGGGGCGCCTGGGTGGCTCAGTCGGTTAGGCGTCTGCCTTCGGCTCAGGCCTGATCCCCGGGCCCTGGGATCGAGCCCCGCGTGGGGCCCCTCCTCTGTCGCTCTGGGCTAAAATAAGCTGTCGTCTGCCCACACTGCCCACCGCGGTCAGCTGCCCCCCAGCACCAGCGCTACCTGAGCCTGGCTTTCTCCCAGGAAAGATCGTCGCCCTCTGGTCCCTCTGTCAGCTCGTCAGAATCTCAGGAGCAGCTCTTTGGGTCGCCCCACGCGGGCTCCTGCGCTTCCAGCCGCCCTGGCCCCGGCCGGTGCTGTGCCGAGAGACCCCACGCTAGGCCCCCCGCCGCCTCCATGCGCTCGCTCCGGTGTTCCGTCCCCGTCTGTGCTCTGATGACTCCCAGCCCGCGCCCCCCCCCAGCATGTAGCCGGCTCGCTGCTGGCTGTGTCCGCTAGCAAGTCACCGCAGATGCACCCAGCTCACCCACCCCCAGCCCTCGGCATCTCAGTGGGTCGTGCAGCTCACCCTCACACCCTGTACAGCCCGCGTCCTTCCAGCCCGCGTCTGTCCACTGTCTCCCCGCTCTGCGCACCGGATCCGAGCCACCTCCCCACCAGCGGCCTCTGCCTCCTCGGAGTCCCAACGCCTTCCGTGCGTGCTCTCAGCTACGGCTAGAACGCTCTTAACACAACACGAGCCCTGCTTCCCAAGCCCCGCTGTAGCTTTCCATGATTCCACGAATGAAGGCCCAAACCCTTCCTGCGGCTTGTGAGGCTGTCTTTGAGGGGCGCCCCTCGCATGGAATGTATGTCCTTCTCCACCCCCCCCAACACACACACACACCCCCCCGCCCCCCTTGGCTAGCTGCTCTACGACCGCCCTTCCTCTGTGGAGACTTCCCTGGTCAGACCAGGTCACATTTCCCAGCCATGTCACGCCCTGTAGTAACTCTCTGTCCCACCGTCTGGCTTTCCACGGGACTGTAACCTCTTGAGAGCCAGAACCATGTCTTCATGGCTGAGTCTCCCGTGCCTGGCGAACTGCCCTGTTCGGAAAGTGCTAGATGAATGCGCAGTAAACACACAGACGAATTCCCACCACCCACCTTTACTCCACGCCTCCGTTTTGGTCTAAACTAAGCATTAACAATTCGTACGTTAGCGCTGTCTTGGAAGCAGGGAGGTACAGCAGAAAGAACTCCCAGGAGTGGCTTCTCTTCTGGAAAGCAGGCTGGTCTCCCGGCTTCCTGACGCCCTCTGGGGTGTCCTCTGGGAAATGAGGGGTTTAGCAGATTGTCGGGGCTCCCGCAAGCACGTGCCCTGGGCTCCGTCCCAGGAAATTCTAGTACCGTGCCCCCTGGATGACACTCAGTGAGCCGTGGGGCCCCCTGGGGGAGATGGCCTTGACGTCCGCACCAGCTGTGGGGACTGCGACTCGGGGGACCCCAGACAGAAGCGTCAGAGCGCTATCTCACGACTTTCTCCTTGCAGGCCACCGAAAGCATTAAAATGCTCGTGACGTTGTGTCAGTCCGACACTGAAGAAATCAGAAACGTGGCCTCCGAGACCCTCTTGTCTCTCGGTGAGTTTTTTTTTTACCCGATTGTTTCCTTTTGGCACTCAGGAAGGAAGTGAAAGGAGATGTTTCGTGTGCACTGTTTGAGCAGTTTCCCTCCGTGGGCTCTCTGCTCACACTCACACACACTCACACAGTGTATGTCACACACACGCAGGTGTGACACACACACACACAGGGTATGAGGAACTGGTCAGTTTCCATCTTGCTTCAATGCTCTGTTCTCACCGTCCGGTGTAGAGGGTGAGGGTTGCTCTCTGGAGCCTCTCTAGATGGATCAGTCTGTGCGCTCTCTGGAATCAAGAACAGAGATTTGAACCGGGAGGCTGAGACAGTAGTCAGGAATCCAGCTGGGATGGCGAGGTTGGGCTGGCCCTCGTAGGGGGGGCAGTGAGTGGCTGAGATTGCGGCGACGCGCCCCAGGGTATGCCCTAACCCCCTGCTCCCAGGGCCTCACCCTGGCTCTCCGATGAACCCCTGGTTGCCCCGTGGGCCAATGCCCACCTGAGCCCTGACCCCAGAGAAAAGAAGTGAAGTGTTTCTTTTATTCTGGAATAGCCAGATAAATCTTGCCCTTCACTTCACTTTAGAAAGCTTCGTGCCCACCAGGCTGCATACCTTTATTCCTGCTGGGGAGTGAGGAGAGTGAGGTGGAGAGAGGCTTTCTTAATCCTGCATAACAGATAGTTGCTATTTTAATGCTACACCTGCTCTCAATGTGTAAAAACTAGACTCCCGAAAGTCCTCAAATCTAATCCGGTTGATACTACTCGTTGGAAAAAAGCCACCCCGGCTTGACTATAGTAGCTTAATAACGTAAGGGAGAATCTCATGGCATTTGTAATCACCGTGAAGATCACATCCATTGTAGGCGTCCTTTCTTACAGTTGCTGGTGTAATAACACTTCCTTCTGCTATTGAATATATCATCCACTGCACAGAAATCCAAGCCAGCGTATGTTTGTTTAAAGGATAAAACAATTATTCCTTATGGCTGTTTTAGGCATACAAAGATGTAATTCCCTAAAAATGTGCCCAGGGTGTTATTAGTTCAAGCTTCCTTTATCCCTTCATGCCCTGAAATAACAATGAAGGTAAGCCGGACGTTAGGAACGCAGAACCAGCAACGCCTCTTCACCCAGTGCAAGCTGAAGAGCGTGAGCCCTGCTGGGGGCGCCCCAAACTTCACTTAAGCTGCACCCCCAGCAGCATCTCCAGGAGGCATCCTTATCCGCGCTTCACTTTGGCTTCTTATTTTATTTTATTTATTTATTTGACAGAGAGAGAGCATGAGCAGGGAGAGGGGCAGACGGAGAAGCAGACTCCCCGCTGAGCAGGGAGCCCGATGCGGGGCTCGATCCCAGGACCCCGGGATCATGACCTGAGCCGAAGGCAGACGCCCAACCGACCGAGCCCCCCAGGCGCCCCTTCACCTTGGCTTTTCCCCTGCGCTGCTCTCCCCAATTCCCGTGCCCCCTCACACCACCAGCTGGTGGTTCTCAATGTCAGCCGCACATCGGCATCACCAAGAAAGCTTTAAGATGCGCCCATGCCTGGGCTCTGCTTCCAAAGATGCTCTTTCCATTGGGCCTCGGCACTGTGTTAAAAGCCTCCAGGTGATTCTACCATGAAACAAGTTTGAACTCAATGCTCTGAATCGCCTTTGACCCTAATACACAAATACAGTCTCACACAGATGGCTGCATCAGTAATTGTATCCACTGGATCCCCCTGTGGTAACGGGGCTGTCCCAGTATTCACAGGTGGCTAGGGAGCATTTCCATATGGCTACTGTGAATGAGGAACTGAAGTTTAATTTTATTTAATTTTCAGTAGGGAGCATTTAAACTTGCATAGCCACACGAGACCGGTGGCTGCCATGTTGGGCAGAGCAGTTTTCCCCATTAGCTATGGCCATTCCATTGTGCTCCAGCTAGATCTCAGTCCGGTTTGGAACCACATGCCAGACATCCCAGAGCACAGGCCCCTTCTCCTCTAACACCCTGACTGCTTCACAGGGCTGTTAAAAGACCAGAGGAGGAGCCAACACAGGTCATCAGCCACTGGACGTTAGTCAGGGTGAGGTGCCCCGTAGACCGGCCCTGGTTGTATCTCTGTGGTAATGTTGGGGTACCGCTATAGAGGATTTGCTCTGTGCCGGGCACTGGGTTGAGGGATCTGCATGGGTTAGCTCATTTAATCGTCCCATGGACTCCATGAGGGAAAAGTGCAAATAGTCCCATTTTAGGGAGCGGTACATGGAAGCATAACTCACCTATGGATTCCCAGAACTTGTAAGCACTGGGATGGAATCCTGACCCACCCAGACTCTGGGGGACTCTAGGGAAAGACCTGAACACTTCTGATTTGCAATATATCCATGAGCAAACTAGGAGCTGGCCAGGTATTCGCTCTTTTTTAAATAGGGTTAGTTAGCCAAAGTATCCAGGGTATGTGCAAGTAGGCGAGGTAGGAATGGGCCTAACTCAGGCCCTCTGTCTCTGTCTCCCCCTGTCATCACCTGGAAAGATGCTATATTCAGTGTTTTATGTATCAGGGATTTGTGTAAATATTTTGTTTCAAATAATGGGTTCTACTCCAAAGTAATAAAAAAGGTGAAAAAATATAACATTTGCCTCAGAAAAGTCAAGGCATGCAGAAACAATCAACAGAAATCTCTAAAAATTGGTGGCCTTTGCCAAGAGAAAAGTTCACCATGTTCTTTTAAATGCAGGCGAATCCCTACTTTTTGATGTATTACTGAAAAACTTAAATGTACCCCCCCTAAAAGCAAAGACAAACTTTTGGTTGATTGAGAGGCTTCTGTTTTCAGGGACTACAATATATTATAAAACCCATAATTACACTCCCTTTCAAAAACCCACTAACATCAATGTAGTCCCAGCATTTCATGAATCTTTTTTTTCTTCGCAATGAACTTGTGATTGAGCACAACTCATACTCCCATCTTTGTCCTTCTTGTATTAAATGCATGGACGCCTGCTTCTTATCACTAGTTATCTATGATTTTTTTCCCATTTCCTAATCATTGTTTTAGATAGGAAAAACGGTACGGAGTGTTCAAATAATTTGCAAATCAATGTTGGCTGTTCGAGATGACTACTGATGGAAGTGACCTAGCTGCTGGCTGGTAGACAGATCACCACATGGGTCCATGGCAAAGAGTAATGTTTTAGCTCAAGTGTGACAGCCTAAGTTTGACTTTTACAAAAGACTGTTTAGATATGCCAATATGTAATGTAAAAAAGTAAAAGTCCTGTCGAAGTTCAATGCTTTGAAGTCAAGGATCAGCCATACTGAAATCCCTAACGCACTTAAAATATAATCCATATGACTTCTCAGGAAGAAATCTATCGTGCGAAATTATCCCCATCAAATGCCCGTAGAACTTCTACTGTTTCACACCCTGACATTCATTTAGTCTCTGGCATTCCCTCAAAAGTTCTTGTTTGTTCTACGAAGGACAAAAGAGACAAACCCATAAAGCAGACTCTTACCTCTAGAGAACACCCTGCTGGCTACCAGAGGGGAGGTGGGTGGGGGTGGAGGGAAGAGGTGATGGGGATGAAGAGCACACTGATCGTGATGAGCACTGAGTAAGGTATAGAATGGTTGAATCACTATACTGTACACCAGAAACTAATATAACACTGTATGTTAACTGCACTGGGAGTTTTTGTTTGTTTTTTTTTAAAGGGCGCCTGGGTGGCTGAGTCGGTTAAGCGTCCATCTTCGGCTCGGGTCATGATCCCAGGGTCCTGGGATCGAGTCTCGCATCAGGCCCCCTGCTCAGCAGGAAGCCTGCTTCTCCCTCTCCCTTTGTCCCTCCCCCCACCCATGCTCTCTCTCTCTCAAATAAATAAAATCTTAAAAAAAAACATAAAAAAAGTTCTTGGTCATTTAAACATTACCTAGAAAACAACATAATTAAGAGTATTGGAAGATGATCTCCCTACGTAAAGTTAACAGCGAAATTACACAGCGATCCATTCCCAAACAACTGGTATTGTTATCCTGAGGGATGAATGAGAAAGCCACGTTCCAACTGCTGTTGGTTTTTGATGTTCTGTGTGCAGGGGAAGACGGGCGGCTGGCATATGAACAACTGGACAAGTTTCCTCACTGTGTTCACGTTGGAGGGCGCCATGGGACGGAAGTCGCTACAGCATTTTAATGTGCTCTCCCGTACAGCTCTCTTTCTAAAGGGCCCTGTTCATCAAGGTGGTGCTGGGGTCGAGCGGGAATGCTTACAACTTGAAGCGCTCTGTTGAGATTGTCTGGAAATGTAACGTGTTATAGATAGAATTCAAAATCGAGTTTTCCAGGACCTAGCCACTTTTCCTTTGGCCAGTAGAATCGGGCTGTGTAGTACTCTGTAGATTTTATTGTCGATGGCGTCTGACAGTACTTAGTTAAAGAGCCCATCTTATCGCATATGTGTGGAATTTTAAAACCGCCATCTTTGTACTTTTTTGGAAGTTCTTCTATAAGCCTAAAATAGTCACGTGATGCTTTGATGCCTATCCTACGCCTTGCAGTTTTTCTCTGTCGTGTTCTCAGGGTTGAGTGGCCCCGTTAGCTACCTAATTTCACCTTAATGCAAAGCACAAAAAAAAAAGAATTTCTTCAAATAAAGATTTGCCCGCAGAACTTGGTAAAACGACACATTGTAAGAGTTTAATTTTTCTTTTAATTTTATTTTCCTCAAGCCTCCACTACTTCTTTTGTTTCTTTTCTCCATCCTGAAAGTCCCAAAAGAATGTTTCCATGGTTAAAAGACAGGTGGATGACTAAGAGCTACCTTATTAAGTTTATACATGTACTCCTTAAAAAAACACATTCAAAGTTTAAGCTTTTTTAAACAAGAGCCATTTTTTTATGATACTTTTACAATAGAGATATTTTGCTGCTATGACAAATCAAAACCAAAAGTCATGGATTCAGAAAGCTGTGATGCTCTTTGAAGTAGAAGTACTTGGAAGTTGGAGGACTCTTAATGGGGTGAGAGCAGAAGGACATTCCAAGTGGTCCTTGCTTCTACAGGAATTACCATGAGATTAGGAAGGAGAAGAATGCCCCTAGGGACCGTCACTGCCCCCAGAGAAATCATTCATCACTGGGTGGGATCTCTTGGCCAAATAGTTAAAGTAACAGCTTCCTTTATTGCTTCCCTATCAGGGTAGCAAGTCCTCTAAATAAACTACAAGACCACTCAATAGCTTTTCTTCCTCTTAAGAGTATACATGATGGGATATGCCAAGATCTCAAAATAATATGTGTGAGTGTTATTTAAACTGTGGAATATCAACTGTATTCTGGATGTGTTTGTATAAAATATCATTTAGGTGTCTTTTAAATATTTACATTTTAGCAAGACCTTTAAGAACAACTCGTATTCCATTTTAAAGTAAAAATTGTTGGGGCGCCTGGCTGGCTCAGTTGGTAGAGCGTGTGACTCTTGATCCCAGGGTCATGAGTTTGAGCCCCACATTGGGCATGGAGCCTACTTAAAATAAAAAATTAAAAAAAAAAAAGTAAAAATTGTTTGCCAGGCTTCCTGGCAAATAGTTCTTTCAACTGTGAAGTCATAATGTGTATATATATTTGTATATTTATAAATATTATATATATGCATATATCCTTCATTTTAAAGGTACATTGTACAGTCTATGGTTAGTATGTATAGTCTATAGTCTATGTTAAATCGTTGAAATGATTCTTTTTACAGAAAGTCAAATCACAAATGTTACAGAGTTTTTTGTTTGGTTTGTTTGTTTTTTTTTTCTAATTTTTTGAATATTGCATGAGTAATTAATTCCATATCTTTTGTATTCATTTCTGCATTTTATTTTTGCTCGAAGGGGGTGCTTTTAGTTTTGTGGCATTTGTATCCATCACTCTTTCAATCATGTAAGTTAAAATAAAAATTATTTTTGAATTATTAGTCTCATGTGCAGAGCCTGCTCTATGTTTTTCCCATGCCCTCCTTCACCTGGCATTTCTACAACACGGTGCACCTCATTCTCAACCTGAATTTATCATTATCTTGAAATTCCTTCACTTGTAAATGAGGATCATAATATTGCCCTCTCAGATTTGTTGTAAAGCTAATGGGAGCAAAAAGAGCTGTGTTTCAGAATCGTGTTATCTATGAGCAGAGACCATGAGCCCCCTGAAGATGAAAAGAGCCTTCATTTATTTGTGTGTGCCCCCAGCCCGTACCCCACCAGCATCATCACAGACGGGCCCCTCACATTCAGCTGTGAGCGCAAGTATTCACCGACTGACATCAAATACCAGTGATTGTTTTTGCTGAGTCAGCAGGAAAAGATTTTTTTTTTTTTTCCTATAAGGTTCATTTCTATACTGTTTAACTGAATTGCCTTCCTTACTTCACAAAATTATAAAGTAAAATTGTAAACCCCCATTCAGCAGACAACACCAGCACTTCTCACTGTATCCGAAAAGCAAATTAGTCAAATAGAAAAATAAAGATTTTTATCCCTGTAATTTTCCCAGAGACAGTATCTCTTATTAAATAAATACTACCTTGATTTTGAGAAATTTCTAAGTATACTTTGTGTGTTTGCTAAAAACTAGATCTCTAATTTCTCATTTATGCAACAAGTAATTTTTTTTGCATACTTACTGTGAATGAGGTGTACGCTCAAAGAATATGACTGTTTTTTGCACTGCAGATCAGCAGTGAAGAAAACACAAAAGGCATACAAATCTTTGCCCTCATATGCTGGCAAGGGGAGAAAACAAGATCTGGAAGGCAGTCATAATTGTACAAGGCTGGGGATGGGACAAGTGACAGGGCAAAGGTCACGGGGTAGAAGAGAGTGGTCCGGGAAGGTCTGACAGAAAATTGCACGTGCAGAACTGATGGGGTGAACCATGTGGATATCTCCGGGAAGAACATTCCAAGCAGAGGTAACAATAAGCACAAAAGCCTTGAAGAGGAGCCATGCTTGGGGTTTTAGATTTTCTAGTAGCCACGTTTTAAAAAGTACAGAGAATAGGGGACGTTAACTTTAGTAATATATCTTTTATTTAGCCTAACATATCCAAAATATTTCAACTTGTAATCAATAACAAAAATTAGCAGTATGATATTTTGCATTTTTTTCATACTAAGTCGTCAAAATCCAGTATGTAGTTTACGTTTACAGCCCATATCAGTTCAGACTCGCCACACTTCACGCGCTCCAAAGCCCCTGTGGCCACCGTGCTGGACAATGCATGTCTCTGTTTCCCACGCTGTCGCATTCCTGCCCTTTACTGCATCTGCACACGTGGTCACGTATGTGCATGCACACAGGTGTGGATTCAGGGCTCCAACGGTGGGTTACATGTTTGTCATGTCTCTTCAGGCTCTTTTAATCTACAACAGTAGCCCCGCACCCCCTTTCCTCTCAAGCTTGCATACCTTGATGTATTTGAAGAGTCCAGGCATGTACACTTTGTAGAAGATCCCAAATCTGGATGGGGAGGTCCAAATTTCTACTTTGCAAGCAGAGCCTTGTTGATAAGTTGGAAGTGAAATGTGAGACAGATAAAGGCCAAGGATGAATCCAAAACTTTCAACCTGAACAGGTGCAAGGATGGGGTGCCATCTTCCAAGACAGAGAAAGGGAGCTGCTGCAGGCTTAGAGAGGAAGACCAGGAATTCTGACTTGGACATGTTATATTTGAGAAGCCTCTTAGACAGCCAACTGGATGGCTATCAAGTTGACGACTGAATATGTTTGGAGTTCAGGTGAGAAATCCAGTTAAAAATAAAATTGGGGGAGTGGGGTGCACCTGGCTGGCTCAGTTGGTTGGAGCATGTGACTCTTGATCTCAGGGTTGTGAGTTTAAGCCCCACATTGAGAGTAGAGATACTTAAAAATAAAATGTTTGAAATATATATATATATAAAATTGGGAGTCTTCAGCCTATGGATGGCACTGAAAGCTGGGAAACTGGTTTATCTAGGAAGTATAGATGGAAACAAAGAAGAGCCTATGAGGCCTGAGGCTTGGGACACTCCACTATTTACAGGTCATAAAGAGGTGGAACCAGCAAAGGGAAATGGAGGGTGGTAAGCAGAAGAACAATTGGGTATGACAGCTTAGAAGTTAGGCAAAAAAGGCGTTTCAAGGAGAAAGTGTCAAATGCTGAAGACCGAGAATTGGATTCAGCAGAATGAAGGTCATCAGTGACGCTGACGAGCAATCCCAGTAGATTCGTGGGTTGGAAATCTCTCTTCGGAGTACATCCAAGAGAGGATGGAAGAATACTTGAAATGGTGAGTATGGCCACTCTTTGAAGAGTTGTTGTATGAAGGGGTGCAGAGCGGTAACTCGGCGGAGGGGTTATATGAGGTCAAGAAAGTGTTTTACTTCTTTACTGAGAAAAAGTACAGCATGCTTGTTGATGATGCAAACGATCCAGTCGCGATGGAAAAATTAGTTAAGGCAAGAGAAGAGCTGTAGAGCCATCTTCCTGAGTGGGGCGAGGGGTGGCTGAAATATGCTGCATGAATGGAGAGGGCGTCCATAACTGGACAGCAGGGGTCCGTGTGCATGATGCAGCTAGGTGGGCATGGTGAAGACAACTGTGCAAGTGCCCTTTAGCCTGCTTCTATTTTCTCAGCGAGATAGGATCAATACAGGACATCAGTGATGTGGAGAAAAAGTCTGATTACGTGACAAACAAAAGTCTGATTACGAGAAAAAGTCTGATTACGTGAACAGGGATAATCCTACGGAAGGAGGTTCAGTACGTGTCGGAATAAGCAAAGTAAAACAGGCAAGCTGCTAGCAGGCGCTGCCCAAGCAAAGGTGCAAAGGCAGGAATGCGCCTCATGTGCGTGAGGGGGAACCGGTTTGGTCCAAGCCGAGATGCTACGCACCCAGAGGAGTGAAAGGAAACTTGGTGTAGCTGAAATCGCAGACGGCCTTCGATGCTGGCCTGAAGAATCAAGGCATCCCTGCTTCACTCTGACTGGTGTATTCCATTCTCCAGGGTTGCTAAGTGATGCATTCCAGAGTTCTTGACTATGAACTTTGGCTGCTGAACCACCACTGGCTCTTTCCACGCGATGGCTAAGACCCGTGTTTATTATGTGCAGTGTTGGATGCGGATTTACCGCTATTTTTCGGGGCTGTGTCGGCATGTGCAGAAGTTCTGGAATGTCACTGTCAAGCCCTTTTTTGTGAAGAAGGAGGAGGAAGGAGATGTCCCTTCCGCTGAGAGTATTTTTCACAAAGAAAAAATCGTGGTGCTTGGCCATTTATTGAAGGATGAATCTTTAGCTGTTGAGAAGAGGGCTCAAGCTGCGCACCGAATTGGACTGCTGGCCTTCACAGGTACGGACTGAGCCAGCTGGCCTCACAGAGCTCCTCCGAAATCTCTTTGCTTGTTATAACACCGTAAGTTAGTGACTTTTCAGAGGTCTGGTCTTAGATGCCCGGGACGTTTCCTTTGCCTAAAGTTTTAGTTCTTTGTCTTTGTACGACCAAAGACATTTGCCAATCATTTTCTCAAGGATCTCATGTTTTGCAAGAGTGAGTCCATCAAGTAAATGATGGAGAATTTTCCCACTTTTATTAGTTAAAAACACACATACCGAAATTGCCTAATGAAGTTCTCATTATTATGTTAAAAAAAAATCAAAGAATCTATACTGAGTTGATGTAACTCCCACCGAGTAATATGATTTCAACACAGAGTAAAAGCGCTTGGGATTTTATTTTTTATCTTGTAAAAATGCGTCACACGGAAACTACCTTAGAAAAATCATTAAGAGCTTAATGCTATTAAAACACCTACCAGGAAAGACAGTCAGTACATCAGTGAAAAGCAACTGTTAATGTATATTTGGCCAGAAAGTTAAGTGGTAAACTGCTTAAACACACACTGCTCTAGTAATCATCAGGTTTAAACTCACTCCCACGTTTTTTTCCTAATAAATTTCAGGATATACAATGAAATTTTATAGATAATCTTCAACAACACATCTCTTTTTTTAAATTTTTATTTATTTATTTTTTATGATTAACATATAATGTATTATTTGTTTCAGGGGTACACGTCTGTGATTCATCAGTCTTACACAATTCACAGCACTCACCATAGCACATACCCTCCCCAATATCTATCACCCAGCGCCCCCATCCCTCCCAACCCCCTCCCCTCCAGCAACCCTCAGTTTGTTTCCTGAGATTTAGAGTCTCTTATGGTTTGTCTCCCTCTCTGGGTTCATCTTGTTTCATTTTCCCCCTCCCTTCCCCTATGACCCTCTGCCTTGTTTCTCAAATTCCTCCTATCAGTGAGATCATCTGATAATTGTCTTTCTCTGATTGACTTATTTCACTTAGCCTAATACCCTCTAGTTCCATCCACGTCGTTGCAAAGGCAAGATTTCATTTTTGATGGCTGTGTAATATTCCTTTATATATATATATATATATATATATATATATATAT
>NC_058410.1:142376348-142448201 GCF_002201575.2 Neomonachus schauinslandi | reverse complement strand
TATATATATATATATATATATATATATATATATATATATATATATACCACCTCTTCATTATCCATTCATCTCAACAACATGTCTCTTGATTAGAAGCTCTGGCTGGTAGCTCTAATTATCAGAGATAGATTGATCTCTTTTTTAAGGGTAAAATGAGTTACCTAGATGGGAGTTTGAGAGACCACATTTTTCAAATGGTGTCCATGAGAGAAAACATTTACCATTTTCAAGGACCAAGGGGTCCTAGGGGCCAGAATGGGTGAGAACCACTGGCATAGAGCTAGAAGGAAGACCGGAGATGCCTGTGTGAAGGAAGGAGAAAAGGAGCCCACCGCTTGAGAAGGCCAGTTGCCTGTCTAGCCATTTGGGGGAAGAGCTAGCTATTTATAAGAGGGTCAGAATTCCTTAACTTGATGTTATGTAGTCTTAGTTATACTGGTGGGAAGCAGGGAAGGGCTTATGCCCAGGCTTCAACGAAAGCTTTATCGTTGGCTAGAATATCCTTGGGCCTGTGGGACTGTGAGAGTGCCAGTAAGAGAAATGGAAGCCGGTTCACAGCTCCAGTGGCCAGAATCTGGCCAACCATGCCACCTACTTCTTCCCATCTCAATAGTCCTCATCCCATGTTTTCTCGGCTACTTTCTTGGGGTTTGAGATCTGCACGAGGGAAATCTGGGGTTCAGGTATATGATGAAAGTAGAGTCTAGGACCAGGTTGGGTCCGTAACCAAAGCAATAAAAATCTTTTAAGGTCACGTTGCTCCCCGATCTGCAAGAGCTGGGCTGAGAGATGAGAAATCAGAGAGAACGGGATAGCAATGGACAACTCATGAAAAGCCTCTCTCTCATCAGTTAGACCCTGCTGGCTTTGCAAGGCAGCGTTTTGGTTTTTCTTTTTGTTTGCTCTAACACTCTAGGTATTTTTCAAGGACTGAAGACAGAGAATCCGGAATAAGACCATGAGGGAGCACCGCCGGTTTTGCTCACCTTGAGATACTGACGGGCCGGTGCTTGAACGAAGGAACGAGGGAGGAGGCTTATGCAGGCAGGGAATTTCCAGGGCTTTGCCTAGGGAAGTGTAGGAGTCAACGTGTCAGTATACAGCAGAAAGAATATGGAGGCATCAGCACTCAAATGTTGCTAGCAATACTTCTGAAATGCAAATACTTGTTTTCCAGGAGGACCAGCTGCTGGGAAATTTGCAGCTGAGTACATGAAAGAAGTAGCTCACTTGTTGAAAGATCATGACATGGCACCAAAGGTAAAGATCTTGTTGCTCCAGAGTATAGCATGTTGGTGTTACTTAAACCCCGTCAGCCAGAAGAGGGCCAAACATCTGAAGTTTATTCCTATCCTCGTTGAGGTTTTTGAGGACAAACTCGACTCTACGACCAAAAGTGAAATAAACAACAGCCTCCTTGTTAAATTCTGGACTTGCTATGTTCTCTCCGTCATGACGTGCAATAACTTGTCCTGCGTAAAGGAGCTTAAAAACTACAGTATTCTGAAATATCACTTGCAAATACTGGCGACTGAGAATTGGTCTGGGTGGCCTGAGAATTTTGCAGAGGTGCTGTATTTCCTAATTGGTTTTCACAGGAATTAATTTCTCTGAATGCAGCTGACGCAGCTGTCTATACCACAGCCTGGAAAACCGGAATAAATAATAAAAAGTCGATATAGTCTTCTTCGGTGTCTTCTTTTAGGTAGTTAAGAAATTCTATATAAATCTTCAACGGTCACTGAAATAACCACACGTATGAAAAGGGCCACTCTTTAAAATGACCTCAGAAAAATTAAGTTCATAATATGGGGATTCATTGAAAGATGAGTTATGTATATAACTGTTAGGAGCAATGGTATGTTTTGGGGGTTATTAGATGACATACAGCCAAGGCACCCAACCCAACCCCCAGCTACCCCTTGTAGAGGGCACTGTTACCCCACCTGTAGCCTCTCAGCCCCGATGATTTCAGTGCCGGCCCTCCAGCTGCCACGCCTTTAGCCGAGAGGCTCTTCTGGCCACCAGAACATGATTTTGTTGTATGTCGGGCCAGCAGGAAATTCGGGGGAATGAACACCCCAGAAAAGCAGCCCTCAGCTCCCCTGCGGGAGCTCTGGATGGAGGTGGGGTTCCGTCTGCTCCAACCCCTAGACAGCCTGAAGGTAGGCCCTTGGGTTTTCCTACCAAGATGTGCACCCTCCCTATTGGATCGTTAGGGGATAGGTAACAGAAAACCTGCACTTGACTTCTGTGTTCCCCGGGGTCATGAAAAGCTTTACTGCAAAAGGTAATATTTATTGCAAGTGCCTAAGGGATGTGCACCCGTTTCTCCAGCTACACTAACAGTTGCCTCTAGCTGACGCTGCGGCCACCGTAGGTTGAATTATGCACTTTCATTTGTCACAAACGGGCTTTGACCAGGCTGTGCCCCAGCCTGATGCTTCCGCCTTTACTAAACAGGTGGTGTCGTTCTGTGATCCCCGCTTGTATTTATTACAGGAACGCTGAGAGGGACGCGGATCACACCATGTGGACTCACGGGCCTCTCGTGGGCGGGGGTGGGGGAGGTGTTCCCAGACCTTCAACCAGGCAAAGCTGTGTTCTGCTGCGCACCTGTTATGTTCTGATCCACGGTGGCTTTTGTGAACGCAGAGTTTCTCCAGCTAGCATCCCATTTACCGGGGTAGATTAAGGGTTGCAAATCGGAAGTCCCATTGAGAGACTGGGTCGTGGGCAGAAATTACTTTTTTTTTTTCCTGTGTCCCGTTTTTTTATGGTTTTGCAGCAGAATGCCCAACATGAAACATAATTGTAACTATTCGGCTGTGCAAAAGAGAATAGTGCTTAAGTACAGAAGGAGACATGATTTTTTTTTTTAAATAAATACTTAAACACAACTCGGGTCCCACAAGCACCTGGACTCGGAGGTCTGTGCGGCGGAGCTGCCTGCCTGTGGTTTTAAATGCTTTTTAAATTAAATTTTATTGTATTTCAAAGTAATACACAAACATGATTTAAAAAGTCAAATAACCCAAGGCCTCTGACAGAAAAATAGCAATCCCCAAACTCCCTCCTGATTCACACTCCCAGAGGTAACCGTTGGAATTCTTTTGGCCGTTTCTTCTGGTATTTACTTACCTCCATAGCTGTAAATAGTTCACATACATTGCCAATTCTTTTTTTTTTTAAGATTTTATTTATTTATTAGAGAGAGAGAGCACAGCAGGGGGAGAGGCAGAGGGAGAGGGAGAAGCAGGCTCCCCGCCGAGCAGAGAGCCCGACGTGGGGCTCGATCCAGGACCCTGGGATCATGACCTGAGCCGAAGGCAGATGCTTAACAGACTGAGCCACCCAGGCGCCCCTTATACATTGCTAATTTTTTTTCAATTTTAGGTATTTTTCCTTTTACTTCTTAATATGACAGATAAGACTTAGGGTTGTAACCCTGTCCCTTGCCTGTGTCCACATGCCCTCCTCT
Source organism: Neomonachus schauinslandi (assembly GCF_002201575.2). Lineage (NCBI taxonomy): Eukaryota > Metazoa > Chordata > Mammalia > Carnivora > Phocidae > Neomonachus > Neomonachus schauinslandi. The sequence continues at coordinate 142,444,720 of NC_058410.1, read as the reverse complement.
TCCTCTCTCAGGAATAATCATGCCATCATTGGACGATCTGGGACACCTGGGTGGCTCAGTCGTTAAGCGTCTGCCTTCAGCTCAGGTCATGATCCCAGAGTCCTGGGATCGAGTCCCGCATCGGGCTCCCTGCTCGGCGGGGAGCCTGCTTCTCCCTCTGCCTGCCGCTCTCCCTCAAATAAATAAATAAAATCTTAAATTAAAAAAAGGATGCATTACCTATATCACTGTTAATTAACTATATAACTTGTTAATTAAAACAAATAGGAATACTTCAATATTTTTCATGGCTAAGTCATATCGCGTAGTGTGATTTTCTTCTTCGTACAACTGTTTTCCCTGGAGTCTTGTTCCTTTGTTTTGTGGCTTTAGTTTCACTGATTGATTCCCACTCTCTATAGCTGTTCAACCACTCTCCATAGTTTCACACTGTGTAATTGTCAGCTCCCATATCCTGGCTACCGTAGATAATGCTGCAATAAACACGGGGTGCATATACCTTTTCAAATTAATGTTATTTTCTTTGGGTAAATATCCAGTAGTGGAAGTTACTGGATCATTTTTAACTTTTTGAGCAGGCTCCATACTGTTTTCCACAGTGTCTCTTCTCCACATCCTCACCAACACTTTGTTATTTCTTGTGTTTATTTTAGCCATTCTGACAGACATAGAGTGACATCTCTTTGTGGTTTTAATTTGCATTTCTCTGGTGATTAGCAATGTTGAGCATCTTTTTAATGTGTCTGTTGGCCATTTGTATTCTTCTTTGGAGAGATGCCTATTCAGGTCCTCTGCCCATTTTTAATTGGGTTATTTGGTTTTTTAGTGTTGAGTTGTGTAAGTTCTTTACCTATTTTAAATAGTAACCCTTTATTGGATGTATCATTTGCAAGTATCTTCTCCCGTTCGGTAGGTTGCCTGTTTGTTTTGTTAATGGTTTCCTTGGCGGGGCAGAAGATTTTTATTTTGGTGTAGTCCCAATACTATAATTTTGCTTTTGTTTCCTTTGCCTCTGGAGACATATACCTAGAAAAGTGTTTTTATGGTTGATGTCAAAGAACTTACCGGCTATGTTTTCTTCTCTAAGTTTTATGATTTCAAGTCTCCCATTTAAATCTTAAATCCATTTTATTTTTGTGTATGGTGTAAGAAAGTGGTCTGGTTTCATTCTCTTGCACGTAGCTGTCTAGCATTGCCAACACCATTTATAGAAGATTCTTTTCCCCATTGTATGTTCTTGCTTCCTTTGTCATAGATTGACCATGCAAGTGTGGGTTTATTTCCGGGCTCTCTGTTCTGTTCTACTGACCTCTGTGTCTATTTTTGTGCCAGTACCATATTGTTTTGGTTACTACAGCTTTGTTGTAGATCTTGTAATCTGGGATTGTGATACTTCTTTGTTCTTCTTTCTCAAGATTGTTTTGGCTATACAGGGTCTTTTGTGGTTCCATACAAATTTTAGGAGTATCTGTTCTAGTTCTGTGAAAAATGTTGTTGTACATACCAATACTTTATCCTTGGTCTTGGTTTTTATATCTTAGAGTTTCTTCTTTTCTACTGCATCAGAGTATTCCACTGTATGACTGAACTATAATTTATATAATTTTAAGCATGGACATTTAGATTATTCCCAGTCTTTTGATAGGTTGAAGTTGTAATAACTTTAAATATAGATCATTTCACACGTGTGAGTACATCTGTGGAATAGATTTCTAGAAATGGGTTTCTTGGCAATATTTATATTTTCATTTAAGTTTCCTTCTGGGCCCTGCTTTGTCACTTTCCCTCATCTTTTCTGGACTATTAGCTGTCTTCATCAGGGTGAGATTATGTCTTTTGTAGTTTACTATTATTATTTTTTTAGTAGGAATATGGATTCTTTTTTTTTTTTTATGTTAGTCACCATACGTTACATCATTAGTTTTTGATTGTAGTTCACTATTATCTTTAATGGGATCTAGGGAGACACAGGAGATAAACGGCTGTGTTTGACTCTCCTGCTTAACCAGAAATTGCTAAGGCCCCTCTTCTGACAATGCTTAGAGAACTCTGGGTTAACATTTTATCTACAGAGGTGTAGCTTGAAAGGCAGCCTGGCTATATTGCTGTATTCAAGTTCTTTTTTTTGGTCTCTGGCTCACCTGGAAGTTGAAGGTGGTAAAACATAAGGCTTAGACTTGGGCTTTGGGGTATTTTTATGCTAAGCTTTGAATTTAAAACTGGTTTGCCGAAGTTCTAATAATTAGTTTTAAATTTTCCTTTGTTACCCCTTATAACTTCATCCTTCCCCAACATTTGAGTTCTCCTAGAACAGACTTGAGTCAAGAATTTGAGTGCAGGAACTGTATTTGGAAGATGATCTAAGGAACTAGCAACAGGGAAGGGAAGAAAGCGAGTAGGTGTGTGGTCAAGAATGTTACACCATAAGTAGATGGTACTTGTGATCCTGCTGAGGGCCTGCTGGTAAATACACAACACACCCACCTCAAGAGTTATCCCACCCAGAGGCCCCGGGAGCTCAAATATGCCAACTCCTATCCTTCTTGACCTAATGACCTAATGAGCTAGAACCTAAAATTCAACTGAGGTTTCTTGAAGGCGACAGGGTTAGCGGGGGAGTTTTCTAAACAGAGCAAAGTTGCAAGGGCCCAAGGCTGGGTAGTGGACATGTGTTGTGTCTGGTTAACTAGAATCGATTCTTTCTTCTGAGACACTGCAATTTCGAGGGGATAGCTGGCCCATGGTGTCATCTTAAGAGACTGTCAACCAAGCCATCTTGCCCTCCCAAGGAGCAGCGACATAAGCCAGGCCACGCCAATCTCGCCATGTCAGGAAAGGGGAGAAAATCAGCACTAAGACAATGCCGATGAGCACCTGTTAGAGGGTCCCCCATGCTGGTTTCTGCTTCTTCAGGACCATTCTGTTCTTCCAGTGAATTCTGTTTTTGTTCACAGTAGACAGTTTCTATTTTTTATTTTTTTATTTTTTATTTTTTTTTTTTATTTTTTTTTTTAAAGATTTTATTTATTTGACAGAGAGAGACACAGCGAGAGAGGGAACACAAGCAGGGGGAGTGGGAGAGGGAGAAGCAGGCTCCCCGCAGAGCAGGGAGCCCGATGCGGGACTCGATCCCAGGACCCTGGGATCATGACCTGAGCTGAAGGCAGTCGCTTAACCAACTGAGCCACCCAGGCGCCCGACAGTTTCTATTTTTTAAAAAGAACTCTGAGGAAGGCAGGAAGAGACAGAACATGTCCCAGAACTTTTTAAGAATATTTTTGCCACATCTTAGTAACATTTACTTCTCATCACAGATCCTCTCACCATCCCCCCATACCCACTGTTTTTAAACTTGTCTGTGCTCGTATATAGAAAAGCAATTAATTTAAGGTGATTTTAAAATCTGGCCACTTAATTTGTTTCTAGTCGCTCTTGGGACTTTCTTATGTAAATGAATTCTTTTTCCTTCCCATAATTAGCTTTCTTTGATTTGATTGCACCAGGCTGAGACCTCAAAAATAATTAGTAATAATTGTGGCCCATTCTTCTCTAGTTCGTGACCTTACAACTGTTTCTAAAGCTTCACCATTAATCATTCACCATGTTTGTTAGGTGTAGGAAGATAGCTTTTTATCAAGTCTTTTCCTGGCTTAACTGTTAAATTTTTTTTTTTTTTAAAGATTTTATTTATTTGACAGAGAGACACAGTGAGAGAGGGAATACAAGCAGGGGGAGTGGGAGAGGGAGAAGCAGGTCTCCCGCGGAGCAGGGAGCCCGATGTGGGACTCGATCCCAGGACCCCGGGATCATGACCTGGGCCGAAGGCAGACGCTTAACGACTGAGCCACTCAGGCGCCCCAGCTGTTAAATTTTATTGATGCTATTTTATTAGGATTATGGGCTTTCTCGCCCTTCAATGTGAAGAATTTCAAGTGTGTACTAATACTGAAACAATCTCGCATCCCTGGGATAAACCCCAACGTGGTCATCATGTTTTCTCTTTCAGTATATAACTGGATTAGATTTACCATTTTATTTAGGATTTGTCCATTTGTATTACCAGGGCTCTCGTTTCCCCCTGCTCCAAACCCTTTTGTGGGCTATCCTGGCTACTTCAGTATGTAATACTGACCTTATAGAATATAATGACAAGTTCAGTCTAATCCAGGCTTCACACGTAACGTTTTTCCAGTTGATTCTTAACCTGTTGCCGTTATCCTTACAGAACCTCCCCCGAATTTTTTAAGTCAACTTCAAGTAAGTTATGCTAACTTGCCAGGCGTGATTGACCGCTGACCATCTTTAAGGCATTTCATTGAGGTGTTCTGGCATTTGATACCTAATTAAAAATCAGACTCATCATCTTAAGTAAATTCTTCCAAATTCCCCATCATCTAGGGTCACAGTTCCCAGGTCCTGGAGACTTAAAACTCGATCCCCAAAGCCACGCCAAGGTCCTTAGGCAACTGATTTGCTTTCCTTCAAGATTCTAGTTTTATCTAAATGGAAGCAAACAGCAGGTACTCTTACCTGCTTTCTTCCACTCAACATCATTTGAGATTTGTCCATGTTGTTTATGCCAACTGTTACTCTATTGCTGAGTGGTATTCCACCGTATGGATACACCACCATCTGTTCATCCTTTCATTTGCTGGTGGACATTTCGGCTACTACAGATAAAACTGAGAATGTGCCGACCAGTCTTCACGTGGACATATGCTTTCACTTCTGTTAGGTAAGCACCCCTGGGAGTGGAATGGCTGGATCCTAAGGAATGCAGGTTTAGCTTTTAAGAAATGGCCATTTCCACAGCATTTGTAGTACTGAACCTGGCCACGAGCAGTACAGGGAAGATGCCCTGGCTTCATGGCCTTAGTATGTCGCCACAGTATGGTCATGTTTCCATTCTGACAGCTGCATTCTGACAGCTCAGTGGCAGCTCACCGCAGGCTTGATTTGTGTTTCCCTAACGACCGAGGCTGCAGACATCTTGTCACGTGCTGGTCCGCTGTATACACCCTTTGGTCAAGTGTCCCAATCTTCCCCATTTTAAAAGCTAGGCTGTCTACTTACTGAGTTTAAGAGTTCTTTAGAGATACAAAGCTTTTGTTGGAGTTTGCCAAATAGTTTCTGTCAGTCTACGGCTTATCTTTTCCTTCTCTTCGTTCAAAGAGAAGTTTTTGATTTTTACGAAGTCCCAATTTACTATAGAATTTGTACTTTTTGTGTCCTTTTTGAGAAATCTTTGCCAAAACCAGTCACTATAATTTTTCCCTTTTCTTCTAGATGAATAGTGATAGCTTTTACATTAAATTGTAAAGTCCTCACTTCCCTTTTCCCTTTGCTCCCCACCACCAAATCCTGGTAATCCATCTTTCGCATTTTCCAGAAATACTTTCTATTTGCCAGGTCACCCTCTTCTGCTTAGCTCTCATTCATTCTAATAGCCTCTTGGCTGACTGCCTTCTACCCTTAACCCGTAATATTCTTTAAATTATTTTTTACTGTAGTAAAAAACACTTAGCATAAAATGTATCGTCTTAATTGGATCTTAGGCTACTGTCCCATACCTAAAACAGAGAGCTGCACCAACACAGCAGCCTCATGCAGCTACTTGAACATAAATCAAAGTTCAGTTCCGCATTCACATTAGCCACATTTCACGTGCTCAACAGCCTCGTGTGGCGAACTGGCCACCATGCTAGGTAGCAAAGGTATTTCCCACATCCTGAAGTTTTTTGGACAATGTTGCTGTACATTAATATCACTTCCATTTTCAAAGCATTCAGTTCAGGCTCTGAAGTAGAAGCTTTAACCATCAACACTGAGGTAGACTAACTCAATATGAGAGGTAAGAACATTCAAGTTCTGTAAGGATAAATACACCTTGCCTAAAGGAATCCTTTAAAGCTCGACAAGCTCTTTATTGCCCATCTATATAAAAAGTACTTGGTATGCTTCTCAAAGAACATATTCCATCCCAAAGCTATGTACTTTGTAAACAATTTCCTTTCTCCTGTTCTTCATTCGAAACAGTACATATGGGAAATCCCTAATTAATCCACCCTTCTTATTCCTCAATATACATACTCTGTACTGTAACATATGTGAAATATGTGAACAGAAAATTTCACAACCCTTGGCTTTTTCCCAGCATCTAAGTGAATGTTTAACCCCCCCCCCCCCCCCCCGCCGGGAACAATCACCCACCATTTTAAGCTTCCAAGAAGAGTCAGATTGTACCAGCCAACTGGGCCTTTTCCTGGCTACTCAGATCCATGTGGGGAGCGTCCAATACTAGATTCTCACACTCCACCATCAGAAGTACTGAGTAAGAGCATATGGAAATCAACAGTCCCTACAATGAGCTTGAAGTACAACCAGACTTGGGAGTAAAAACCTCAACCATCTCAGTCTTTTTTTTTGTTTTTTTTTTAAAGATTTTATTTATTTATTTGAGACAGAGAGAATGAGAGACAGAGAGCATGAGAGGGAGGAGGGTCAGAGGGAGAAGCAGACTCCCCGCCGAGCAGGGAGCCCGACGCGGGACTCGATCCCGGGACTCCAGGATCATGACCTGAGCCGAAGGCAGTCGCTTAACCAACTGAGCCACCCAGGCGCCCTCAACCATCTCAGTCTTAAGAGAGAGAAAAAATTCCTGGCTGGCTCGGTCAGTACAGCAAGCAACTCTTGATCTTGGGGTCGTGAGTTTGAGCCCCATGCCAGGTGTAGAGCTTACTTAAAAAAAAAAAGGATTAATTCATTTTCTCCAAGATAGCAGAGCAACAGAAAGAAAACAACATAAAACCATAGAAACAGACACACTTTCTCTAGCCTGGTTATACTTCATTCTTCCCAGATACACAAAATGCTCAACAAGAGACTGAAGTTTATTTATCATATACACAAATCATGTCTGACCACTGAGAAAATGCTATTTACATAAAACATCACAGATTAAAAATACATAGTATTTGTATTTTAATGCAACAGGGGTCCCAGGATTCAAACAAGGAGGTCTGATTCCAGCTCCGCAGTACAGCTGTTTGCTCTGCTACAAAGAGCTCTAGTGGAGGTAAACTCTGGCAGTAAGTTTCTCAAGTCAGACAAGCGTGACTTTCACACACACGGTTTTGCATCTGTCAAGGAAGACACAGCATCTTCAGCACACGTACCAACATCTGGGGCTTCCACGTCCAAGTCCTCACCGGTTTCCTCTTCCGAGTCACACTCCTGACTGTTTGGTGATTCAGAGTTACCCGGAGGTTCCTCATGCAGTCTCTTTTGAAAGAATAAACCAACAATTTACTGTCAACACTGTACAGGCCAAGTCCGTTAGCAGTGTGCTGGCATCACTGACCCTCAGTGTTCTAAAGAGGTCCTTTTCGTAAAGTCTCTCAATTACATTCACGGACGGTCAGGTGTTTTATCGAGGTCTCCACCATGCTAGATCCCACTTCAGCGAAGTCACAGCGCCTAACGATTTGCTCATCTTTTTAAAGCACTGACGTGCCCCCACAGTCCACTCGAGTCAGTGCTTCCCAAGCTACCTAGAGCGAAGGACCAGGTTTTCTGATTTCCAGTCTGCAGTGGACCAACACACTCAGGGCAGCTGGGGGAGCTATTCACTACTTCCAAGGGAAAACTTCGAACAGTAAGTCTGTCACGGCTTTAAAATGTAAGCAGTTCAGTACAAGAAAAGCTAATATTTGAAAAACTTTCTTCCTATCAGTAATACGATTTTTCGAAAACGTGAATAAGTTTAAGACCTACTTTTTTAGTCCAATACTGTAAGTGAAGTCGTCATGCTAATTCTGTGTTTTTCTTTAAAGATTTATTTATGAGAGAGAGGGAGGGAGGGAGGGAGCGCACAGGGGGAGGGCCAGAGGGAGAAGGAGAGAGAAACTCTAGCAGACTCCTTGCTGAGTTCGGAGCCTGATGCCGGGCTTGATCTCAAGACCCTGATATCCTGACCTGAGTGAAACCAAGAGTCGGACACTTAACTGACTGAGCCAGCCAGGCGCCCGGCCCCCCACCCACCCAACCCCAGGCTAGTTCTTATAAACACATTAGCTTCTTCCAAATAAAACGTCAGGTAAGACCACCAAACTTTAGTTTACCAATTAACAGTTTTATAAATGACGGTAATGTCACACTGGCATTCGTTATATTAAAACCTGTCAAAAAACTTGTCAACTGTGAAAGAAAAATTTTCCATATGTAAGTAAATTCCTTTTTATATTTCTACAAGAAAATAGATGTTCTTTTGCTTCATGATAATAATAATATCTAACAGTCATCGGGGCTCTTATGGGCAGGGACTTCTCTCCACTTTCATCGTTATAACTCATTATTCTCATGACAAGTCTACAAAGTGCATGTTTTACTCCCATCTTACAAATGAGGAAGATGAAGCCCTGACAACATACATAACCTGCTTGACTCAACAAACGTGATGGTGCTAGGCAGGGAGCGAAGACTCACACCCAGGAAATCTGATTCCAGAGCCTGCACACTTACTGATTACACTGCTACCTCAAATGATGAAAAAACAGAGGATTCTGAGTCAGGTGAGCGTTCAAATACCTACCTCTATCACCTCTGCCATATACTGCACATGCTCTGCTACCTCTGCCAGTTCTTTGTTTTCCTTCTTCAGGCGGGCAATTTCACTGTCCTTTTGTTCAATTTCTTTGTGAAGCTATATGACATAAATAAAGTTCAGTATTCCACAGATCTGCCATGCTAGAAACCAAACTACCATGCCTCCAAGTCTGTAACGGAGAATAACCGACAGACACATTTACACAAAGTTCCTAACAACAGTGCTACCTCTGGCTCTCAATGAGCTCCTTTGGTATAACAGTTCTGGTAACAGAGCTCCCTTTCTGATTAGATTTGTCTTAGACCAACATTAAAGCTAGTTTATACCACTCCAACCAAGCAGAAGGAAAGTAATCCTGGAATGTTGAAGATTGCCACAGACTATAGTCAGTACATACTTTCTCATTTTCCTTAAGTGCTTCATAGAGCGCCTTCCTCCGTTTTTCTGCCACTTCTTTCCAATATTGAGAGGACGGATTTTCTAAAATAAATTAACGTTTTCATGTAAACCTTGAAAATATTATTATACTATTATATGCTACTGTAAAAACCCAATGATTTTTCTACAAAAAAAATGTTCCCACAATGCTTTATAGAACATCACCAGCTTCCTCTGTTGACTTCCACTGCCATTCCAATTAGAACTAGGACGAACAACAGGCTCCTTCTAGCTCAGCCACGTTGCTGCTGGGTCCCTTCATTTTCTGCTATGTGCAAGTTCCTTTCTTCAAAATCATTCTCTAGATACTTTCTTTTGAAAAGACAATTTCCAAGTCTTGTGACACTTAAGAAAATCTAAGGTCAGAGCTCTCATATTAATCACTAACCTTTTAATATTTCATCCATATTTGGATCTTACCAAACAGTAAAGCCTGTTCACAGTATATACCATAAGAAATTTTCAACTATCTAAACATTTGAGTAAAATATCTAAGAGTCTCCAGATTAAGAGGCTGTGGGCAGGATTTGTAACAGTATAATAAGTGATTTGTTATTTTACTTAATATTTAAATAATTAAATATTAAATTAGTTATTAATATTAATAATTTAAATTTATCATTAACTAAAACATTTAAGGAAAATTATACATTTTTTCATACCTGCAATCATAAGATCAAACGCTTCTTGAGTAACTTCACTAAAATTTTTATTTTCACTATGTTCTGGGACAAAAACAACTCCAGAGCTGGAAGCCTTAGATGTTAACTGGTCGTTCCAATGTTTCCTTTTGGACAAGGCTTTAACCAACTACAATGAAAATACATACATCAATCTCATTTATTTTGATTTAATGAACAAGAAAGTTGGGTGGTTTTATCATGTATGTATTAAAAACAGAGCACTCGTATGTCTGTTTGAAATCTTTGGATCTTTTAAAAGAATCACAAATTTAAAACTCTACCAAAATGTAGTTATTTTTTAGGAATTTTATTTGCAGCAACTATCCTAGATTAGACTTAGGTCTAAGGCTTAGCTGAAATTATTTTTTTTGTTTAAATAACTGAGTACCACAGAAAGGCCGTATTTTCAGACCTGTAAAAGTCTAGACACCCTCATCTGTGATTTTATCCTTTACAGACAGGGATAAATGAATGACTGTAACATTTTATTCCCAAAACATCAAACATTATTCCTGTTGGCTAACTCATAACTTCTTACATCATCCCAGTGCTACTGTAGGTCTTCATACCAATTTTGAACTTCCTAAATTGAACCATCAATACAAAAACCATTTCTGAGAGAAACACACAATCGTTATTCTTGAATTATTTCCAAGTTTCAATGACCTAGGCATCTCCGGATCAAGGACATCTTGGAAAGGTCTTTAATGTAAAGTTAGTATCATTTGTACCATTCTAGCCCGATAACACATACCTCATTCTCTCTTCCAACAAGTGATCCAGCTGCTGAAGGCTGAATCATCTTCAGAGTTCTTCTTGGCACAGGACTATTCTAAAAGTCAACGAAATTTATTATCTGGTTACTCAGTTGTTATACGGGTTATTACTCTCGTACTCCTATAATTTAGGAAAGAGGAAACACTAAGAATACTAGTATTTGGTCTGCTATATAATTAAATAGGAGCAATATATTGGTTTTTTCAACTAGCAAACTTGTTATTTCCCTAAATTGTAATAAAGTTTAAAGAAAGCCTAATGGATCACATTACCCAAACTTGACACAAGTAGCTTTTCTCCTTCCATTTCAATACATGCTGTACTATAGTCATCTTGTTAACTAATCACATCCAGTTAAAAAATATAACAAAATTTCTAAGCTCTAATACTTCAGACCATATTGATGAAACTGCAGTACAACAGGAATATTTGTATTCCCTCTTAAAAAGATCTGCCACAAAGAAACTAGAAACCTACCAGACATCATAACATTTACAGTAGAAACCCACAAAAGGGGTAAACTGGGGGAAAAAAGGTTATTTACACTGCAAAATATTTCTTCCCCTACTCAAAAAGATTCATCTCAGACTTCCTTTAAATAGCTACTATCCCCTAACACATGTATATGTATTCACCAAAGGAATACAATTTTCAAGAACACACCTTTATACAGAACCAAAAACACATCTAAGAGGACAACCCCCCCCCCGCCCCCCGCAATCTTCACCTGACTGCAGAAGCAGTTTTGCTTCAAGCCCATTCATTAGGAGACGGCCACAAAGTCCATGCCAGAGGCACACGAGAATACTGTGAATTTGCCCACACTACTGTTTTGGAAAAAACTTAGCCTTCCTTATAACATGTAAATAGCTTCCCATATATTTCCTGATCTGAAAGCGCTCTCTCTTTTTGCAAAAAATCATTAGTTATCCTGCCGCCATGGGATAGCAAACAATGGTGAACACTCAAACAAGGGCAGCAAGAACATGACACTGAAGCAGCGTGGGAAAGTTTCTGCTTCCATGCAGTACTTCACAGGACGAGAGCTCACCTTTCCCACGGTACAGTTTCTACTGCCAATTATTATCTCACTATTGAACTGAAGAACAAATGCCAGCTACTCTGAGAACAAATATTACAACAACATTTCAGATGTAATTTAGATTATAGATTAGTCCACAGACAAACAGAAGAAAACCTAACTCTGGACCCTTAAGAATAGGAGGTGTTAATTTATTTAAATGCTTGCTACTAATAATGGCCAAAGAAGCCAGATAAATCAATGCCACACACACAAAAATGGCCATTTTTAAGATTAACTTTTGTACATGTAAGCCTGAAGCACCCAGCCCCCAAGATGGAATATGGCTATTATCATTCTCTTCATACAGATCATGCATTGGAATACCAGACTCTTTAGAGCCAAGAGGTTCAGGTTCTTAGATATTAATAGGTCTTAATCTTTTTAGAAAACCATTTGGGATTCTGGGAACCCTTCTCTCAAAAAAAAAAAAAAAAAAATGCACACAAAAGCACTACTCACATGGAGTTTTGCCTAATTGGTAGGAAATCCATGAACTCCTATAATTCACTCTTATAGATCTAGTTTTAGTCCAATCTCTTTCTTTTACAGAGATGTAAACTGAGGCTGGGATGCTAAATAATTCACCCAACGTCAGAGCTGTGGAGGCTAAATCAAGAATCAAAAGAACCCAGTCCTTTTATATCCAAGATAGTTGTACTCTAGCTAGTACACATTACATTTTTCTTTAGATATAAGGATCTGCTGAAATGATATAAACTGTCTGGGATCTGCCTCAAAATAATTATGTGGCTCAAGGAGGAGTGAATGAAAATGTAGATGAAACAAGATTAGCCATATATTGATAACTGTTGAAAATTGTAAAGTTGAGATTATTATATTATTGACTTTATTTTTGAATATTTGAAAATTTTCATAAGAAAAAGTTTAAGCACACACACAAAGCTCAGTGGGAAAATGTCATCATCCTAAATGGAAAGAGATGGACTTAAATTATCAATGCACAGTTATTATTTAAGAAAAATAATGTAAGGACACTAAGGCAAGGTAAGCCATCTATCAGAAAGCATCTGCTATCACTTATGAAAGGCTTTTATTTATTCTATTTAATTTAAATCTTAAATTAAAAATGAGAGTTTTCCTGAAGATGTGGTCTCATTACCGGGAACCCTCACCCTCTAAGTTGTGTGGCAGAAGCTTGTTAAGTTGTAAATTCATTTAGAACCTTAAGAGCAAAATCAGTCAAAGTTACAAATTCAAAATTAAATTCTGTTCTTATTGTTATACGAATAAATATTTGGGATAAGATTTCCAGTGATGGCATCATACTGGGATTCAAAAAGCGTAGCAAAACAAGCAGGTTCGATGGTAATGAGCATGATCTTCTCTGGACACACGTGCACTGTAACGCAAAATGTGTCTCTAGTCAAAGACACCAATTCTCAAGATACAAAGGATTTTAGTAAAGTCATTTTATAAAATGGAGGAGTGGAAAGAAAGCAACCACAATCTTATTTACAGAGAATCCTAAGGAATCTACTAAAAAACTACTAGATCTAATAAGTTCAGCAAGGTTGCAGGATTTAAGATCAAATTCAAAAGGCAAAAATCAACTGTTTTCCATATAGTAGCAATGAACACACAGAAAATTTAATTTAAGAAACAATTCTATCTACAGTAGCATTAAAAATACTTAAGAAAAAATTAAGCAAAAGGAGTATAAAACTCAATACCCTGAAAACTACCAAAACATTGTTGAAAGAAATTAAGACCTAAACAAACGGAAAGAGATTCCATGTAATGGGATCATAAAACTTAACTGTTCAACCTTAATTAATTTTTTTAAAGTTCTCTAGTGTTACTTGTCCTCTAGCTAAAAGCTCGGCACTTCAAAGTTTATAGAAACAATAGCCAGATTAAATTTAGTTAAATTATATCAAAATGCTTCTAACCACATGCTTTCTTCAACAAATGAAAGTGATTCTATCACATACCTTTACATTCTCTTTGATTTCTTCTTGTTTCTGCTTCGTACTTGGATTCATTATACACCTGGTGAAGTACAAAAAACTAGTAATTTATACCATAAACAGAAAGTGGTTTGCACCCGAAGGTGGAGTTTAGATTTTTTTGTTGTTGTTGCAAGTATTTACAAGTATTTACAATCCTAGAACTCATTACTACTATACAGTAAATCTACGATCTTTTCTCACTGTACCCAAACTCAGCCTCATCAATGACTACAGGGACTAAAGTTCGTGACTCTTACTATCTATATTACATACACACACGCAATAATTCTGGTTAGAAACATCTTGTTACAACAGGAAAATGAGGTATTCTAAACAAATTTACAAAACACTGTGGTGTCCTGGATTAAACAGAGGACTCAAAAAAACCTGAGAAATGGTCACCAAGAAAAGCAAAATGATAAATGGTCACCAGGTACGTGGGTATGCTCGAGTCTGTCCTAAAGAATAGCATTCTAGGGGCGCCTGGGTGGCTCAATCAGGTCGGCTTGGGTCATGATCTCAGGGTCCTGGGACCCAGCCCTATGCTGGGCTCCCTGCTCAGTGGGGAGTCTATTCCCTCTGCTTCTGTCTGCTGCTCCCCGTTTGTTCTCTCTCTCAAACGAATAAATAAAATCTTAAAAAAAAAATAGCATTCTAACTTTGCTGTTTCAAAGGCAGTTTTAAGCTATAATAAAATTGGCTCTGGTAGCCAGCAATGGGTCTGCAGTGATTTAATATCCGATCTGAGATTATGTATTCACATTGGTAGGGAATGTTTAACCATCACCATGAACTGAGACACTGCGGGAAGCAAGGAAGAGGGAGCAGAAGATAAAGGGATTACGCAACGTGGTTAACCAGACCACTGGGCCAGACTCGCTCCAAACCCAACCTCCGAACCGCCTGGACAGGTCTGCGCCTGCCAAACATCTTGATTGCGGCAGATTATGCCTTTACTCGGTGCAGCGGCTTTCAGACTTCGACTGTGACTCGCCTCCTGCTCAGACATTTACACCGTGCCCTAGCACAAGCACAGACGAGTGTTTAAACCAAAAAGCCCCTAATGGTGTATGCACCTTATTTTCACTTCTATCTCATGTTAAGCAAATGCTGACGGGGACCCACTAAACTGAGCAATGTTTTCTCAAACTGTACGTCGCAGCCCGGGATCCCCAAATCGTTTACTTGGGTCTCGAACACTGTTTAGAAAAATGTAACTGAAGAGACGAGAGAACACCGAGCGCACAGCATGCGAGGCGCAAGTACGGCTTCGTGAAACTTCCCGTTCCCTCGTCTGGCTGCATCCCGAACTGCGATGTGCAGTGAGCTTCCGTCAGGGCCACGGTTCAAACAGGTGGCAGCCCCTGGCCCAGCGCAGTCTCTCCCAGGCCTGTCACACTCCGGTCGGCAGCCCTGCACGGGGCTGGGGCCCCAGGAGACGCAGATGCACGGGAGACACCAGCGGCACCAACCGCGGGTCGTTTCAGCGGGCGACGCAGGACTCCGCAGGCTCCGGGCACAGCGAGCCCCACGACGCGGCGGGCCGGAGCTCCCCACGCAGGCCGGGGGTCGGCGGGACTCGGGGCTCCCCGCGCAGACCGGGGGTCGGCGGGACTCGGGGCGGCGCGCCGGGGCTCCCCGCGCAGGCCGGGGGTCGGCGGGACTCGGGGCGGCGCGCCGGGGCTCCCCGCGCAGGCCGGGGGTCGGCGGGACTCGGGGCTCCCGCCGCGGCTCCCACCGGGGCTCCCACCGCGGGCACGCGTCCGGGACGCGCCCGCCAACCAATCGGGAGCGCGGACAGGAGAGCGCGCCAAAACCGACCCAGCCAATGGGGCAGCCCCTCGTCCGCGGGGCCCTACCTCCCCCGCGCTCCCCGCAACGTCCACTCCGACCCCGGCCGCGGCCCGGCAGCCGTCAAAGGAGCGGCCCCCGCGTTCCCACCTCTCTCACGCTTATCGGACGGGCGCACTCGGTCCTCGTAGCGGACGCAGGGAGCTGCGGCGGGAGCACCTCGCACACGGTCCACCGCCGCTGGGAAAGCTGGCGAACTCCGCTCGTCTGCGCGACGGCCACGTGACCAGCTGACGCCAGACGGATCCCGCGAATCGCCTCCCGCCTCCGCCCCCTCGGCCCCGCCCCTCGGCCCTGCCCCTCGGCCCCGCCCCTTCCTGCGCCT
Source organism: Neomonachus schauinslandi (assembly GCF_002201575.2). NCBI lineage: Eukaryota > Metazoa > Chordata > Mammalia > Carnivora > Phocidae > Neomonachus > Neomonachus schauinslandi. The sequence continues at coordinate 142,428,987 of NC_058410.1, read as the reverse complement.
GCGCGGTGGGAGTTGCGCGGATTGGGGCGGGGCCGTCCGGGGGTTTCTGCCGGCGGGGCGGTCGCTGCCCTCTGACCTTGCCTCGGAATTCTCCCCTCGGTGCAATGCTCTCTTCTCTTTGCCCTTTTCAAGGGCAGGGGGCGGGGCAAGCTCTCCCACTAGACACGCAGTCCGGGAGAACAAACTGTCGTATCGGAAGCGCCCGGCGTACCTGTCGGCGAAGCCGTGGCTGCGCGGACTCCCGATTGTGTTCCGGGCGCTTGTATTTCGGCTGCGTGCATCCTGACTGTGCTGCGCTTCGGTGGGGGCTCCGCAGGCTGGACTCGGCCGTCGGTTGCTCCTGCCGCCGCTCACCGAGCGCCCGGCGCGCGCCCAGGACTGATCTGGCGCGGGAATGCAAGGAGCGGGGTCCCCTTCGCGACACCTGTAGCTTTGCTTTATCATTCGTCTGCAAAATCCTCAGCTCCTCTGTGACATAGCACGTTTGGGGTCACCGGAGTCTGGCCTTTTGTGTACATCTACCGTAACGCGAGTCTGTTTTCCCATTCCTTGACTTTTCCTGGGATTGTCATTCTCAGAGGGAGGACTGCCCCGCACCGCGCACAGCGCCGCTCTCGGGCAGAGCTGTCTCACCTGTGCGCCCACCTGCCCACCTGCCCACCTGCCCACCTCCTGCCTCTCACCGGTTTCTCTTCCACCGACCTCACAATGTACAGAGCACAGTGCTGTGGTCCTGGCTTTGTTTGGGAGACATACATAAAATCTAAATTCGTAAAGGAAACAGTCCATTGATTGGAAAACTATCCGTAGACCGGATTTCCAAAGTGAGAATCCTGACGACCAGTGCCAAGTACAAGCACAGCGTCTTTTGACTGTGAAACACCAGCCAGTCAAAATAGTAACTCTGACTCCCAGTTTCTTCATTCAGCCGCATGATAAAAAGGCATCGCTGGAAAGACCCAAAATGGTAAGTATATACAACGTTCTATTCAGGTAGCCTGTACTGGGTAGAGTATAAAGCAAAGTTCATAATGTTTCTTAACAGAACTAAAAAAACTGGGAAAGACAAATCTCTTCCATAAGAAAATGGTAAGCAAACCAAGGAGGTAGAATCATGAGGTCACCAGGTTAAAAACCTGAGGAGCAATAAGAGAATTGGTGATTTTCCAGAAGTATCACGAAACCCACTTACCTAAATGTTATCTGTAGTTGCTAATAGTATTTCTTAGTTTGGGAATGGTGTGGGGAGACTTTTACATTTTACATTTCAGTATTGCTTGACTTTTTTTTTTTAATTCAACATACCGAAGGAGATGATTCCTGCTTTAGGAAAAATCGTGAGGCTCCCAGAGTCTGAAACAACCATTTTACCAGCTTAGGTTAGATCCTTTTTGCTTTGCCTGCTAAATGATCAACTAGTTAATGTGACTAATTCAGATCTGTACCTGCACTATCCAGTTGGGTGGCCACTAGTCACACAGTGACTATTGAGCACTTGAGGTGTGGCTAGTGTTTATCGAAATATGCTATAATGTAACATACATACTGAATTTCAAAGATTTAGTGTGAAAAGAAGAATGTAAAATATTTCCATAATTTTTTGTACTGATCACATGTTGAAATGATACTTTGGATATACTGGGTTAAATGCAAGTGTTGTTAAAATTCATTTCATTGGTTTCTTTTTACTTTTTAAAATATGGCTACCTGAAAAATTAATGATCGATGTGGCTCACGTTTGTGTCTCACATTGTATTTCAGTGAGACATGACTGGGCTAAAATACCACAACATACGTCATCCCAGTGAATCTTCTTAGTAGCCCTGTCAGGTAGATGTTTTCTACTCCCTACTTCACAAGACTGAGAGGCTAAATTACAGGCCCAAGATCTCAGACCACTAGCCGGTGACAGACAGACTTCGGATCTCCTAACTCGAAGTCCACATATGGAAAGAGAGAGGTTCTGAAAATATTCCTCTCTCCAGAGGCAGAAGATCCTCAAGCCCCCGCACTACTGGGAATGTCTCTACAGTGTATGCTTTCATACTGTTTTTGAAGAACAAATTTATAGGGAAAACAATTTTGTAGGGATCTGGAAAAAAGTGGCAAGTGGTTGTCATTTAATCAGAATTTGGCCCTAGACATCCAAATATCCTGTAGTCTTATCTGCACTAAGGAAACTACGGGTATTGATCGGGTAAGATTGTGCAGTAACATTGGCTCGCGTATAATCCTTCAGTTGACTGCAATGTTACATGCACAAGTTTAAAAAAAATTCACGGATGTTTCTCTGTAAGCTTTCTATTAGCCACTTCCACATTGCTGTGCAGTAGAGAGCTGTTTGTTCGTGTCTTGCCCAAGAACATTTATAATCAGTTTACCGAAAGAGAAGGAAAGAAAAAGAAGCACAATAATGAACTAGAAAAACAAAACCAGTCATTTAACATGATATAAAGAATAATGATAAATTAAAATGTTAATGAAAGGCAGTAGGACCAACTGAGAGGACATGTACCTTTTTAAAATTTATCATTTATTAAGGCTAAACTAAATTCCCAAGGTTTTCAGCCAGAGTTCAGAAATTGCCTATTACATGATAATCCCTATTTTTCTGAAAGCTTCCCTGGGGGAACACATAACAATTTATTACAGTCTTTTCAAAAAGCTCATATAGGATCATTTGTAGTGATCCAGTTCCTCTACTGTGAATTATATTAAAATAGTTGAATTTACGTTTTAGGTTACCTGAAATGTGCACAAAGTTGAAAAAAAATGAGAGCAGAAAAGAAATTCAGATGCAGGGCGCCTGGGTGGCTCAGTTGGTTAAGCGACTGCCTTCGGCTCAGGTCGTGATCCTGGAGTCCCAGGATCGAGTCCCGCATCGGGCTCCCTGCTCAGCAGGGAGTCTGCTTCTCCCTCTGACCCTCCTCCCTCTCATGCTCTCTGTCTCTCATTCTCTCTCTCTCAAATAAATAAATAAAATCTTTAAAAAAAAAAAAAAAAGAAATTCAGATGCAAACAATTTATCAGATTTAGGGTTTTTATTTTTTAATTTTTTTAATTTTTTTATTTTTCTAAATAGGCTGTATGCCCAATGTGGGGCTTGATTGAACTCACAACCTGGAGATCAAGAGTCATGCTCTACCAGCTGAGCCAACCAGGCACCCTAGTGTTTTTATTTTTAAGGTAACATTTTAATAATTAATAACATGAGATACATACTAATTTTAATGATGATAAATCAGCTTTAAAAGGCAGTAAATAGGTGATCATAAAGTACCAAGGAAATGAAAAAACACATAGTGAATGTAGTCCATGATGAACATACACCATTATATGTAATAAGCCATTATATGTAATTTTTCTTTTCATTGTATTTGTATTTTATTTTTTTAATTTTTTTTTAAAGCTTAAATTCTTTCTTTCATTTTATTTAAGTAATCTTTACACCCAACATGAGGCTCAAACTCATGACCCTGAGATCAAGAGCTGTATGCTCCTCCAACCGAGCCAGCCAGGCGCCCCATAAAATTTATTATTTTTATTTTTTTTGGTGATCTCTACACCCAGTGTGGGGCTCAAGCTCAGGACCCTGAGATCAAGAGTTGCATGCTTTTCCTATTGAACCAGCCAGGCGCCCCAGTGTAATTTTAAAAGGGTGTTTTTGTTTTGTTTTGTTTTTTTAAAAAAGGGTGTTTTAACTTTCACTTTTCAGAACAATGAGTATTGATCCTGAGAAGTTCATTATTTACAAAAGACATATCTAGATCTGCTAGTTGTCATTTGTATAAAGAAGCTGCCAAAATTTCACAATGGGCTGTCTGTGTTCCTTTTTCAAAGCAAGTGCATTCCAAGCAGAAATTGTTTTCTTAATCTCTCTTTTCCTTTGAATTTATTTATATTTTATTTCTTAAACCCAGACCATTTCTCTAAGGATTTGGGCATGGAGAAAATTGTCACAAAATTCACAGAGTTAATTTTATAAAAGTGAACTTGTTGAGTCAGCTTATGTGGTGAGAATGAATTGCTGGCTACATAAGGGAGGACAGGTGTATTAGGTATTTGTTCAAGAGAAACAAAACCAGTAGGATGGATATAGATATAAAGAATTTGCCCACATGATTACGCCAGCTGGCAAGTCCACAATCTGCAAAGCCAATGTCCCCGTTTGAATCTGAAGGCCTGAAGCTTCTATAGAGCCTATGTCCCGGTTCAAGGGTCATCAGGCAGGAGGATTCTCTCCTATGGGAGGGGATTGAGGGGATGGGGCTGGGGGAGGGTCAGGCTTTCATTACAAAAGACTATTTGCTTTGCTCAGTTTACTTATTTAAACGTGAATCTCATCTAAAAACACCCTCACAGAAACACCCAGATAATGTTTGACCAAATATCTGGGCACCCGATGGCTCAGTCAGGTTTACCTAAAATGAGGCACCACAATGGGAAAGAAAGCCTTCCCTGGACCTTGACTTAGGATGCACTTGGATTCCCTTCAAATGGGAAGGCCTAGAAGTACACTACACCCCATGCTCAGCTGATGGGTTAGTAGGAACATCTTCTATGAAGGAGAGAGCCAATTGTGCCTTATGTCTTGCTAGTTTCAAAGGAACCAAAAACTGTGAAGCGTTTTGTTCAGATGAAGGACTGCAGCTCTGTTTCCTAGTGGCAGACGTTGGCTCCTTGTGAGATCTGTAAAAGGAGGATCTGGCCCTTGGACATAGCCACTTTCTCCCTACTCTTCCTCCCATCCTCCTCCTCCTGCATCAATCTCTGTGTCCAAATTTCCCCATGTTGTAAGGACATAAGTTATATTGGACTAGGATCTGCTATAGACTGAATGTTGGTGTCCCTCCAAAATTTTGAAACCTAATCCCCGGTATGATACTATTTGGAGGTGGGGACCTTTGGGCAGTAATTATAAATGGAATCAGTGCCCTTATGAAAGAGATCCCAAGGAGCTCCCTCACTCCTTCCATCATGTAAGGACACAGTGAAAAGGTGGCCAAGAAGCACGAGGAAGCAGGCCCTCACCAGACAGAATCTGCAGGCCCCTTGATCTTGGACTTCCCAGCCTCCAGAACTGTGAGAAATAAATGTTTATTGTTTAAGTCACCCAGTCTCTGGTATTTTTGCCATAATAGCCCAAACAGAGTAAGGCAGGCTCTACCCTATCGTGTTCACTTGATTGCCTCTATAAAGACCCTGTCTTCAAATAAGGTCACATTGTGAGGTACTCTGGGTTAGGACTTCAGCCTATGATTTGGTGGGGTGGGTTCAACCCATAACAGAAAGCTTTCAGCTTTCCTAGTCTACTCTACTCAACTGCTTGCTCCTCACTTCAAAGCGGGAGTAGCCAGCATGCACTCCAGGACTGATCAGGGCAAGCACCTGAGTAGTCCTGCCATGTGTGTTGTCTTTTCCTTTTTGTGGTCATTTGAACTTTATTGTATTAGAAGAAGAGCCAAGCAGTTCCTACATTTTAAAATGGTTCTCATGTGACTCTTGATATTAGGGTCCTAAGTTCTAGCCCCATCATGGGCACAGAGCTTACTTTTAAAAAGCTTAAAAAGGCTCTCAAGAGGAGAAAAAACCCTTTTTTTTGGAAAATCTGTTCATCTTGTTCTTAATGAAAAGAATACATTTTTTAAGTTTTTTTCCCCTGTAATATTTATTTTTTGTTATGATTATTTCTTTTTTAAAATTAACCTATAATGTATTATTGGCTTCAGAGGTAGAGGTCAGTGATTCATCAGTCTTATATAACACCCAGTGCTCATTATGTCACATGCCCTCCTTAATGCCTATCACCCAGTTACCCCATTCCCTCTCCCTCCCTCCCCTCCAGCAACCCTCTGTTTGTTTCCTGGAGTTCAGTGTATCCTATGGTTTGTCTCCCTCTCTGGTTTCATCTTGTTTTATTTTTTCCTCTCTTCCCCTATGATCCTCTGTTTTGTTTCTTAAATTCCATGTATCGGTGAGATCATATGATAATTGTCCTTCTCTGATTGACTCATTTTGCTTAGGCTAATACCCTCTAGTTCCATCCACGTCGTTGCAAATGGCAAGATTTCTTTTTTTTTTTTTTGATGGCTGAGCAATATTCCATTGTATATATATATACCACATCTTTATCCATTCATCTGTTGATGGACATCTAGGATCTTTCCATAGTTTTGCTATTGTGGACATTGCTGCTATAAACACTGGGGTGCAGGTGCCCCTTCAGATCACTATATTTGGGGTAAATACCCAGGAGTGCAATTGTTGGGTCATAAGGTAGCTCTATTTTCAACCTTCTGAGGAACCTCCATACTGTTCTCCAGAGTGGCTGTACCAGCTTGTGTTCCCACCAACAGTGTAGGAGGGTTCCCCTTTCTCCGTATCCCCGCCAACATCTGTCGTTTCCTGACTTGTTAATTTTAGCCATTCTGACTGGTGTGAGGTGGTATCTCATTGTGGTTTTGATTTGTATTTCCCTGATGCCAAGCGATGTTGAGCACTTTTTCATATGTCTGTTGGCCATTTGGATGTCTTCTTTGCAGAAATGTCTGTTCATGTCTTCTGCCCATTTCTTGATTGGATTCTTTGTTCTTTGGGTGTTGAGTTTGATAAGTTCTTTATAGATTTTGGATACTAGCCCTTTATCTGATAGGTCATTTGCAAATATCTTCTCCCGTTCTGTCGGTTGTCTTTTGGTTTTGTTGACTGTTTCCTTTGCTTTGCAAAAGCTTTTTATCTTGATGAAGTCGCAATAGTTCATTTTTGCCCTTGCTTCCCTTGCCTTTGGCGATGTTTCTAGGAAGAAGTTGCTGCGGCTGAGGTCGAAGAGGTTGCTGCCTGTGTTCTCCTTTAGGATTTTGATGGACTCCTGTCTCACATTGAGGTCTTTCAACCATTTGGAGTCTATTTTTGTGTGTGGTGTAAGGAAATGGTCCAGTTTCATTCTTCTGCATGTGGCTATCCAATTTTCCCAACACCATTTGTTGAAGAGACTGTCTTTTTTCCATTGGTCATTCTTTCCTGCTTTGTCAAAGATGAGTTGACCATAGAGTTGAGGGTCCATTTCTGGGCTCTCTATTCTGTTCCATTGATCTATGTGTCTGTTTTTGTGCCAGTACCATACTGTCTTGATGATGACAGCTTTGTAATAGAGCTTGAAGTCCAGAATTGTGATGCCACCAGCTTTGCTTTGCTTTTTCCACATTCCTCTGGCTATTCGGGGTCTTTTCTGGTTCCATACAAATTTTAGGATTATTTGTTCCAGCTCTATAAAAAAAAGTTGATGTTATTTTGACAGGGATTGCATTGAATGTGTAAATTGCTCTAGGTAGCATGGACATTTTAACAATATTTGGTCTTCCAATCCATGAGCATGGAGCATTTTTCCATTTCTTTGTGTCATCCTCAATTTCTTTCATGAGTGTTCTGTAGTTTTCTGAGTACAGATCCTTTGCCTCTTTGGTTAGATTTATTCCTAGGTATCTTATGGTTTTAGGGGCAATTGTAAATGGGATCAACTCCTTAATTTCTCTTTCTTCTGTCTCGTTGTTGGTGTATAGGAATGCCACTGATTTCTGTGCATTGATTTTATATCCTGCCACTTTACTGAATTCCTGTATGAGTTCTAGGAATTCTGGGGTGGAGTCTTTTGGGTTTTCCACGTAAAGTATCATGTCATCTGCAAAGACTCAGAGTTTGAATTCTTTGCCGATTCAGATGCCTTTTATTTCTTTCTGTTGTCTGATTGTTGTGGCTAGGACTTCTGGTTCTATGTTGAACAGCAGTGGTGATAGTGGACATCCCTGCCGTGTTCCTGACCTTAGGGGAAATGCTCAAGTTTTTTCCCCATTGAATATGATATTTGCTGTGGGCTTTTTGTATATGGCTTTTATGATATTTAGGTATGTTTTCTCATTTAGCACCCTGAATATATCACGCCAGTCCTTTCTGGCCTAGCAGGTCTCTGTGGATAGGTCTGCTGCCAGTCTAATGTTTCTACCCTTGTAGGTTACAGACCTCTTGTCCCTAGCTGCTTTCAGGATATTCTCTTTGTCTCTGAGACTTGTAAGTTTTACTATTAGATGTCGGGTCGTTGGCCTATTTTTATTGATTTTGAGTGGGGTTCTCTGTGCCTCCTGGACTTGGGTGCCTCTTTCCTTCCCTGGATTAGGGAAGTTCTCTGCTATAATTTGTTCCAATATACCTTCTACCCCTCTCTCTCTTTCCTCTTCTTCTGGGATCCCAGTTATTCTAATATTGTTTCACTTTATGGTATCACTTATCTCTCGAATTCTCCCCCCGTGATCCAGTAGTTGTTTATCTTTTTCTCAGCTTCTTTATTCTCCATCATTTGGTCTTCTATACCACTAATTCTCTCTTCTGCCTCATTTATCCTAGCAGTTAGAATCTCCATTTTTGATTGCACTTCATTAATAGTCTTTTTTATTTCGACTTGAATAGATTTTAGTTCTTTTATTTCTCCAGAAAGGAGTTCTCTGGTGTCTTTTATGCTTTTTTCAAGCCCAGCTAGTATCTTTATAATTGTTATTCTGAACTCTTTTTTTTTTTTTTTAAGATTTTATTTATTTATTTGAGAGAGAGAGAATGAGAGAGAGCACATGAGAGGGGTTAAAGGAGGGAGAAGCAGACTCCCTGCCGGGTAGGGAGCCCAATGCAGGACTCGATCCGGGGACTCCAGGATTATGACCTGAGCCGAAGGCAGTCGCTTAACCAACTGAGCCACCCAGGCGCCCGTTATTCTGAACTCTTGTTCTGACATCTCACTTATGCCCATACTAATTAAGTCCCTGGCACTCAGTATTGTCTCTTGTTCTCTTTTTTGAGGTGAGTTTTTCCATCTTGTCATTCTGTCCAGACAAGAATAGATGAACGAGAGAACAAAATACTGAAATGGCAACAATGACCCCAAAGAAATATATACTAAACAAATCAGAAGAGACCCAAAACTGAAGAAATAAAATAAATTAAAATAAATTTTAAAAAAAGAGAGAATATAATCAGACAGGTAAACAGAATAGAGCAATACACTGGATCCTGAGTGTGTTTTGGTCTGTTTTTAGGAAACTAGATCCCAAAATTGTAAAGAAAGAAAAACATATATGTACAAAAATAATTAAATATAATGAAAGAATAAAATGTAATTGTAAAAATGAAAATTAAAAGACAAGAAAAAACAAAAGAGGGGGAAAAAAAACCAGCAACAACAAAAAAAGGGAAGAGAGATACACAGACTGGTGAACAGAACAGAGCAATACACTATATCCTGAGTGTATTTTGGTCAGTTTATAGAAGAAATTACATCTCAAAATTGTAAAGAAAGAAAAACTTATATATATACAAAAATAAATACGTTGAAAGGATAGAATGTAACTCTAAAGATGAAGATTTAAAAAGACTTTAACAAAACAAAAAAAGGAAGAAGGAAAAAAAGAAAAAAAAGAATATTGAGAATAATCAGACAGGTGAATAGAACAGAGCCATATTCTAGATTTTGGGTGTATTTTGATCTGTTAGAAGAAACTGCATCCCAAAATTGTAAAGAAAGAAAAATTTATGTATATACAAAAATAAATACAATGAAGGGATAGAATGTAACTGTAAATATGAAATTTAATGATTTAAAAAGTTGATAAAATAAGAAATTGGTTGAAAAAGGAAAGAGAACAAAATTTTTAACAATTAAAATTGAAAGGCTAAAGAATCATGGGGGAAAAACCATGAATTCTATGTGCTGTATTCCCCTAGCACTGGAGTTCTGCCGTTCTCATTGATCCGTAAACTTGGTCTTGGCTGGCTGTGCTTGCTGATCTTCTGGGGGAGGGGCCTGTTGCCGTGATTCCCAAATGTCTTTGCCGGAGGCGGAATTGCACCGCCCTTGCCAGGGGTCAGGCTAAGTCATCTGCTCCGGATTGCAATAGGTGGCTTTTGTTCTCTGAAGGCTTTCCAAGCAGCTTTAGAGGATGAGAGTGAAAATGGCGGCCTCCCAGTCTCCGCCCCGGAGCCGAAAGCTCAGGGCCCCACTCCTCAGTGAGCCCCCAGAGAAAAGCAGTCAATCACTCCTGTCTCCCCGGTCTCCGCCGCACCCCATGCTCACCCGGCCTGGGACCAAGTGTTTCTATCTCTGGCACATGACCCCGTTTCCAGTCTCCAAATCCTGCAGACTCCTGGGGCATGTTCCTGCATCGCTCCTCCCCAGGGAGGAAGGGGCTTCTCCCCGGATCTGCCACTTGTTGGGTCCCTGCTTGGGGAGTGGTCGCCCCATAGTGCCCTGGTTCACGGTTTATGGCAACCCCGAGCTGAGGGCCCACTTCTGGGCTCGCTGATTGCAGCCGGCTTCCCTGCTTAGATGCCTGGGAGCTCTGCTGCACTCAGGCACCTGCGGTCTTCCTGTGACCCCAAGGGTCCTGAGACCACACTGTCCCAGCTAGAATTCTGCCCAACTTCTGCACCTGAGCGACGTCCCTCAGCAAAGCAGACTTCTACAAGTTCCGATTTTGTGCTCTGCTGCTCTATCACTTGCTGGTAGCTGGCTGATGGAGGCCCCCTCCCCCTGCCATCTATCTTCCCAAATATTGCCTCAGATTCACTTCTCCACACCTCCTATCTTCCAGAAAGTGGTCACTTTTCTATTCGTAGAGTTGCAGGTATTCTTTTCTTAGATCTCCAGTTGAGTTTGCAGGTATTCAGAATGATTTGGTAGCTATCTAGCTGAATTCCTGGGACCAGATGAAACTAAGGTCTTCTACTCCTCCACCACCTTGGACTCTTCCCTCAAAGTTTATTTTATTTTTTATTTTTTTTTTTTAGCAATCACTATACCCAACACGGGACATGAACTCACAGTCCATGACCTGGAGATCAAGAGTTGCATGTCCTTCTGACTAAGCCAGCCAGGTGTCCCCAAAAGAATAATTTTTGAGTGAGTTTTGAATATGAGGTCAGAATTTCAGCTTTTGACATCATACATCACCAATCTTAGGAAGTTCTGTCTTCTATGGTAATATGTTTATGAACACACAACGTGTGTTCCTGTAACAGAACTGTCAGAAAATTTTGAGTAAATGTAAACATAATACAGGAGATATAGGATTTTATTCATGGACATTAGGAAAAAGCGGGAGGCTTATGAAAGATGAATGAAAATAATAGCATATATGAAAAAAAACTATAAAAATTTTGAGATAGAGGGAAAGCTTAGGACTAGCTCAATGAAAAATGGCCAGACTTGAGTTCAGAAAAGGGAAGGAGACCTTCTGGGTATATAGCTTTCCCAGTGCAGGAAGAAGCTTGGTCAGTAAACTGTATTACATTTTCCAGTCTCTGTAGCTCTTGGGGATGGGCTTCCAGCAGCAGTAAGAGAACAATTCTAGTCTACCTCTTGGGAAGCTACATCCATTAGTAAAGGTTTTAGCTTAGTAGAATATCTCAGGCTGCACGTAGCAGACATAAACGGGTTAACTTCAGGAAAAGGGGGAAGTTCCTGGGTTGGGAAGAGAAGAAACCACGGGGACAACTCTGGGGACTTGGACAGTAGGAGCCCTTACCCGGTGTCTCCAGGATCCTGTCGTTCGTGTGTTGTAGTTCCAATGACAGTCTCTGTGTCCCTATGAGGGCTCCTTCAGGCATTAAGAAATACAGCAAGATCAGGAAACACCACCACTCTTACAGGTTGGAGGTAAAATGGCTACGAATGAACTTAGAGTGGACCTTTTAATGGAGTCAGGGAAAGGTTCTTCAGTCATTGGGCACTAAACCTGTCTGTTCCTTCTTGTCTGTGAAGTAGGATGAGAACGGAGATGTTTCCCAGGAAAATGAAACCTGGTGACCAGGTGGCCAGCCCAGAAAGAGCCCACAGTATTGAAAGTGGAAAACGCAAGGACGTAATTCAGGCTCTCAAAAGTAGTTGGGACCCAGGACACTTTTTGAGGGTCAAGGAAATATTCTATGTCTCGACTGTGGTGGTGGTTACGAGACTCTATATAAATTACCCAAACTCATAAACTGCACTTAAAATAGGTGAATTCTGTTCTATGTAAGTTACATTGCAATAAAGCTAGAAAATAAAGAAGCTGAGGTAATGTAGGCAGGTCCCTAGGAGAGACCACCTGGATGCTGGGGAGAATATAGATAGAACCCCCTCACTCATGCAGGGTTAGAGCCCACCTTGTCAGCCACCGAGTATCTGTGTTGTCAGCAGATACCAAACCAGAGGAGCTTGGCTAAGGGACCGGTCAAGTGGCCCAGAGCCTGAGAAAAGTCAGCAAAGATGGCATCAGAGCACCTGAAGCCAAGGAAAGGCATCCTTAAAGCTATATTTTATTTCATTTTATTTATTTTATTATTTTATTTATGTTACTATTTTATTTTATTTTATTTATTTTATATTTTATTATTTTATTTTATTTCATTGCATTGCATTGCATTTTTAAAGCCATGTAACTTTAATCCTATGTTAACATTTGTGTCTTTAATAAAACATTTCACGTGAATCAGCACAAAACCCTGCTAGTGAACGAGCAGGTATTACCTATTACCCAGAGAACCCGTGAGCAGTCAGGATGCGTGCGGGGCACCAGTGGGTCGCCTCTCCACTCCACATTCACTGCCCGGTCCCGGAGGGAAGACAGCCAAGCTCCTCAGCGACTTCTGCTAATGTCCCTTCACGCCGGTGAGGTCTGGGTCCCAGAGAGGAGCTGGTCCCTGAGGTGCTCTTCCTCAGCACGGAAGCAAAGACGAGGACTCTGGAGAGGGCAGTATAAGGAGCAGCTCTTGTCCCGCTAGCTCCCCACCCGTGCTGAGATCCCGACCTTGCTGGAGAGGGCATGCCGAGGCAGGGACGTCCTGTGGTGCTGCCCCCAGGGAACTTGCTGGAAATCCCTCTGGGCTTGCCTGCAGTCCACCCTCGAGGACACCAGAGGAAGCTGCTCAGGGAAGGTGTCTCCCGGAGACCAGAGCCATCCTATTGCAAGGTTGCCCGGGGGGTGGGGGGGGGGGTACCAGGGAGCCCTTAGCTGCTGGGTGCTGACCGGTTCTGTCCGCAGACCTCCGTCACCAGCACTACCCGAGATTAACCGGAGAGCTGGGAAAGTAGTTTACTCAGCAAAATCTGCTTCTCCGTATCAACCACCAGGACCGCTGTTGTGCCAACGAGTTACCTCCAGTGACCTTGGGGACTGCCGATGCCTGTGCACCTGGGTGCTCACACAGGGAGGCACTTAGTGTCCTTTAGAACGTGGCTCTGACCAAGCCCTTCCCTCTAAGGAGTAGAGTGACTAGCTCATTTTAAATCAGAGTGTCCCTTCGGTCTCCCTAGAGTGGAGTTTATTATGTATTATTTATTATGCCCAGGAGACTAGATCCAAATGGCCCAGAGGCTGTCGGGAAATTAGAAGTCCTTCATCTTAGTCCGCAGTCATCCCACTTGGGCCCTGAGCTGCCAGGAGGGACATTGTGTGGGACTCCCTAGGCTTGGGGAAGCCCGCAGAGGGCTCATCATCCTAGTGGAAGCTGCCATCTGAGAAAACAGGGGAGAGTGTGAACTCTTCGCTCGCTCTCTCTGCTTCTGAATGTTCTGATACGAGAATATCATGAGTTCAGAATTTATTTTCCAGATCACCAGGGTTATACTTAGAAATGAAGATTCATGGGCGCCTGGGTGGCTCAGTTGGTTAAGCGACTGCCTTCGGCTCAGGTCATGATCCTGGAGTCCCGGGATCGAGTCCCACATCGGGCTCCCTGCTCAGCGGGGAGTCTGCTTCTCCCTCTGACCCTCCCCCCTCTCATGCTCTCTCTCTATCTCATTCTCTCTCTCTCAAATAAATAAATAAAATCTTTAAAAAAAAAAAAAAAGAAATGAAGATTCACTGGCTTTTTCTTGGCAATCTCTTTAAAGGTAAAGGTACCACCTATGAGGTATTCTTGCTCCGAAATTGAATCTGAATTGGAAATCTATTTCCACTTTAAGGAAATACTGGAGATAGAGAATTATGTTAAACACCATGGGGATGCCATCAAAATCCAAAGTATAGGAAATTCTACAGGACAAATAACCTATGTTTTTCCAACAACTAAATGGCAGGATTAAAAAAAAAAAAAAGCAGGAAGGATTTGTAGAGTATAAGAAAAGATACTAACAAATGCAACTTGTGGATCTTGTTTGAATTAACAAACTATAAAAAAATAAGGGAAATCTGAACACTGTATATTTTATGATGTTAAGATATTAGGATAACAATGGTATTGTGGGTTTCACTCTAATGGTTTTTATCTATAAATAGTACTTATAGATTAATGATATACCTGATATTTGATTGGACATAAATCTATGTAGGAAGGAAGGGTAAAGGTATAAATCAGGTTTCCTTAACATGGATACCATTGACATTTGGGGCCAGATAATCCTTTATTGTGGAGCATCCCTGGCCTCTTCCCACTAGATGCCAGGAGCTCTCCTCAGTGGTGATGAACAAAGGCACAGACATTGAGGGGCGCCTCACTGGCTCAGCCCGTGGAGCGTGCAACTCTTGATCTCGGGGTTGTAAGTTCTAGCCCGTCTTGGGTATAGAGATTACTTAAAAATAAAAAAGTTTATTTTTTTTAAGATTTTATTTATTTATTTGACAGAGAGAGACACAGTGAGAGAGGGAACACAAGCAGGGGGAGTGGGAGAGGGAGAAACAGGCTTCCCGCTGAGCAGGGAGCCCGATGCGGGGCTCGATTCCAGGACCCCGAGATCATGACCTGAGCCAAAGGCAGACGTTCAACCAACTGAGCCACCCAGGCGCCCCCAAAATAAAAGAATCTTTAAAAAAAATGCAGACATTAACAAATACCCTTGTGGGGAAAATCATTCACAGTTAAGAGCCATTGGTCTAAATAAAACAGTGTTGGCCTTGTGTTGATAACCACTGAGGTTAGCATATATGAATACTCGAGAATTTGTTATTCTGTCCCCTCTACTTTTATATACATTTGCAACTTTTTTTTTTAAGATTTTATTTATTTATTTGACAGAGAGAGACACAGCGAGAGAGGGAACACAAGCAGGGGGAGTGGGAAAGGGAGAAGCAGGCTTCCCGCGGAGCAGGGAGCCTGATGCGGGGCTTGATCCCAGGACCCTGGGATCATGACCTGAGCCGAGGGCAGACGCTTAACGACTGAGCCACCAGGCGCCCCAATAATAATTTTTTTTAAAAATAGTAACTTAAAAAGGATTAAACAAGGAGTGAGGGGGTGGAAATATTGGAAAATATTTGGCCATAAAAACCTTGGCACCCACAGATTTTTGCACCAGTTTATTTTTTTGATGAGCCATTTGAGGCAGTTATAAGCACAGCTAAGAGAAGTGAAGTGGTGAAACATACTATCAACGGAGGTTCAAAATTTATGACTCAAGTGATGTTAAAAAGTGTGTATATGTAGTATATTTGTATATAGTCAGCTGTCTTTAGGGGACACTGTTGGTGCAGAGGATGGTGTGGATAGTGGTCCATGTGCTGTACGTGGGCCTCTGGGTATGTTTTGTTTAGCCTATATAAGTAGTGGCCTATACGTTGTCTTAAAAAATTGAATTTATTATCAACATCTTCAAAACCTGATGAATTCCATAAGCAGAGACAAAACGCAAATGACGAGCTGAGAGAAAATGTGTGCAATGTATTTCACAAACAAAGACCTCATTTCCCTAATTTATAAAGAGCTCTAAAAACACTGAAGGAAAAAAGCCACAAACTCAATGGGAAAAAGGGCTAAAGACAGGAACAGAGAGTTCAAAGAAGAAGATCTACAGATGGTCCTTAAATGTATGAAACAACACTCAATTTCACTCATAATAAGACATATGCAAATTAAAACACTGAGAAACTATTTCTCACCAAGCAGATTGGCAAATATTCAAAAGCTTGACAATTGTTCTTCCAGTAAGCAAAATCCTAAAGCAGCCCCCCATGATATCTGATCTTTGGAGTTATGCTCTTAAATAGGTTATAGTATATGGCAAAGGCAGTTGGATTTTATGAATGTAATTAAGGCCCCAATCATTTGGCTCTAAATTAACCAAAAGGGACACTATCCTGGTGGCCCTGACGTCTTAGTAGGGTGCCCTTCAACAGAGGGCTCACCTGAGGGCAGAGACCTTCTCCTACTGGCCTTGAAGAAGCAAGCCACCATGAGCATTATAGCCCCAAAGAAATGAATTCTGCCACCAACCTGAACAAGCTCAGAGTCAGAGTGTTCCCCAGTGGAGCCTCCAGATGAGAACACAGCCTGACCAACACCTCATTTACAGCCGTGTAATGAGCACGGGGCCCAGCTAAGCTGTGCTCAGACTGCTGACCCACAGAAACTATGAGACAATAAATGTGTTTGGTTTTAAGCTGGTAAGAGCATGACAGTCTGCCACACGGCAACAGAATAGTAATAAAACACTAATAAAACAATACTAATAAACACTCTTACCAGTGAGCCTGGGAGGACACAGCGCTCTCCCGCATGGCTCACGCATGGGAGTTGGCTGTATGTACTAGAGCATGATGTATAATGCCGAACTATCGGAAATGACCTCAACTGCATGTAAGTAGGAGGTGGGCTGAATACATTACGGTTTCTCTACACTATGAAGCCATACACAGAGAATTAGGGAGATCTCCGAAATGGAGAATTCCCACGGCAATATGCCATTAAATGAAAAGAGTAGAATGAGAGTATATATAGCATTCTACCTTTAGTGAAGAAAGCATTGAGAATGTATGTCTGTACTTACATTTTCATAAAAAAGAAACACAGGAGAGGCTCAATCAGGAGCCAATGGAAATGGAATATGGTTATTCAGTGGGAGTGGGGAGGCTGGCTGGGGAGCGCCTGGCATCAGTTAAGGGTCTGCCTTGGCTCAGGTCATGATCTCAGGGTCCTGGGATCAAGCCCCACATTGGGCTCCTTGCTCAGCGGGGAGCCTGCTTCTCCCTCTGCCTGCCACTCCCTCTGCTTGTGCTCTTTCTTTCTCTGACAAATAAATAAAAATAAAATCTTAAAAAAAAAAAATAATGGGAGTGGGGAACAGGATAGGAGTAAGACTTTTGAGCATCTACTTCTTTACTTTTGAACTATGTGACTATTTCACAAATGGAAAAAATAAAAACTCTATTAATGATATGGACATTGAAGTATTTAGAGGGAAACAAGCCAGTATCTGCAGTTTGTTTTGAAAATGCTTCAAAAACATAAAATGGGTGGATACGGGGATGTTTAGATGAATGTGGTAAAGCAAATATAGTAAAATGCTAATGGTAGACTCTAGGTAGTGGGTGTACAGATGTTCTCTGTAAAAGTTTTTTCAGCTTACCTGTTCGAAAATTTTATAATAAAATGTTGGAAAAAATTAAGAGAAAATGAATGAACAAAAGCAAACCCTAAAGCAATCCTGTGTATTAAGTTGGTAATGTAACCACGTAGAGAAAAGAATTAATTCAAGTACATTTTGAACACAGTGCTCTGTGCACTCTTAGTGGAATGTATTTTTTTTTCTTTTATTAGAGAGAGAGAGAACGGGCAGCGGGGAGGGGCAGAGGGAGAGAGAGAGAGAAGCAAACACCCTGCTGAGCAGGGAGCCTGATGCGGGCCTTGATCCCAGGACCCAGAGACCTGAGCTGAAGGCAGACATTTAACCCACTGAGCCACACAGGTGCCCTAGTGGAATGTATTTTAAAGACAAAAAAGTTTCAAAGAAATCTTGAACTTTCCTTATTAGAAATTTCCATTGACTTCATGATAAGCAGATCAGTCAGATCTCCTGAGTTACAGGAAATACCAGGCCAACAGAGACCTGAAATAGCTTGTTTAGGTTCAGTTTCAGAATGTTAATCACCTTATTCACAATAATTTACCAAATAGTCATGGCTTGTAGTTCCAGGAAGAATTTTTATAGTACCCACTAGGTGGCAATACTATCTAATGTAACTAAAAGCAGAACTTGAATTTGAAAGACTCATGCATCTGACAAGCTATATACTATATTAATTGTCTCACCTATTGAGCGAACTATCCTTTCATTAATATCTCTGCAAAGCAATGTTCTTTAGAATTTTAGGAACAAAGAAAAATAAATCCTACTTCCAAATTCAGAATCACTGGATTGGCAGGGACCCCCAGAGGCTGGCTAGTCCATTTGTCTACCTCCAAACAGAATAGCCCTCCTACTCTATTATTTTTCTCTGCCCAAGAAATTAGGGTATTTCTCAAAGTTCCATTCCAACATTTAGCATAAAGTCAAGTGGTTCATTCATTCATGTTTCCGTGCATTCTTCAAAGAGCAAACACTTTCTGAGTAATTACCGTATGCCAGGTAGTGCGCCCGGTATCATGGACATGACAGAACCTGCAGATGCAGGCCTGATGCCCTCGGTGAGCTTATTGTCCATTGCCCAAAATAGAGTTGGTGTGGCTCCTAGTAGCACGGCTTGCTCTGTTCTTCTCAGCTCAAGCAGAGGAAAGATCTTACAACTGTAAGACACGGAGGCGCCCGTGGGGAAGAATAGATAAGTGAACGATTACAAGGCATAGTAAGAAATGCACAGGAGTAGGTAGAGGGCAGTGTTAGGCACACAGCAAGGCAAGAACCCAGCCAGTCTTACGAGCAGTCAGGGAAGACGTCTCAGATGAAGGGACATTTTAGACCTGAAACTAGACAGGCCGGGGCCCAGTGGAACGGGGGGCTGGGGTGGGGGCGGAATGGGGGGAGAAGGGAGGGCTCTGCAGGTTGCAGAAGTTGGAGGGGGCGGAATGCCATCTTATTCTCAGCTGTGTCTCCAACAGTGGCCAGCACACAGTCGACTTAAACACGACCCTCTAATGCTGTCACACGGTGTGACCTTGGATCTCTGCACTCTTTGGGTCTAGGTGTCCTCACTCTGAAGGTAACTGAGATCCCTCAGGGACGTTGTGGAGCGGGAGATGTAAGGACTTCAGGCTCTAAGTCTGACACAGATGGAGAAAAGACAGCAAGCCAGGAGGCAGGAGAAAGCAGGCGAGCGTGGCATCTTGGAGGTGGGGACTGCAGTCACACCCCAGTGGATGGGGGATAGAGGAGCAGGTGAACCTGTGGAACCAGCAAGCACAGAAAACTCTAGAGCAGTCTGGCAGGGGAGGGAAGACAAGACAGGAAAATGCTTGAGCATGTTCACATGCTGCGAGAGTGGAGCCAGGAGCCAGGGAGAGGTTGCAGGGGGCAAGGGAAAAACAGGTAAGGCTGGGAAGCCAGTGTGGCCACGGGGAGGGCGGGAGAGCACGGGAGTTAAACACGGGACTGGAAGAGGGACGCCCAGAGGTGCACTGAGCTCAGTCCCAGAATGGATTTTTTTTAAGACTTTATTTATTTTTTTTTCTAGAGCAATTTTGGGTTCACAGCAAAATTGAGCCAAAGGTACAGAATTTTCCCATATACCGTCTGCCCCCACCCCTGGGTTGTCCGCATCCAGAGTGGGAGTGGTACGTTTGTTACAGTTCATGAGGCTGCTCTGATACATCTTTATCACCCAAAGTCCATAGTTTGTTTACCTCGGGCTTTACTCTTGGTGTTGTACATTCTGTGGGTTTGAACCGACGTGTAATGATGTGTGCATCATATCATACAGAATATTTTCACTGCCCTAAAATTCCTCTGTGCTCCACTTGTTCATCCCTCCCTTTCCACAACCCCTGGCAATCACTCATCCTTTTACTGTCTCCGTAGTTTGGCCTTTTCCACAGCTCATTTAGTTGGAATCAAACAATACATAACCTTTTCAGATTGGCTTCTTTCGCTTAGTAATATGCGTTTAAGTTTCCTCCATGTCTCTTCACGACTCATTTCTTCTCACTCCATGTCTCTTCATGACTCATTTCTTCTCAGTCCTGAATAATATTCCATTGTCTGCATGTACCAGTTTCTTTAGAGTGGATCTTTTTTTTTTTTTAAAGATTTTATTTATTTATTTGAGACAGAGAGAATGAGAGAGAGAGAGCACATGAGAGGGGGGAGGGTCAGAGGGAGAAGCAGACCCCCCGCCGAGCAGGGAGCCCGATGCGGGACTCGATTCCGGGACTCCAGGATCATGACCTGAGCCGAAGGCAGTCGCTTAACCAGCTGAGCCACCCAGGCGCCCTAGAGTGGATCTTTTTTTAACAAATGTTATTTTCAGGAATCATGAAATGAAGCTAATAGTAAAACGACCAGAGAGTAAATGCAAAAAGTGAAAATTTTCTGTTTTGAACTTTGTACATATGTGAGTAGGAAAAAAATTTTTGATAGAACAATTACAATACAAAAAAGGGGGGAAAGTAATACTTTGATACTTTTGTATTGCATGCAAAAGATACAATTTAGGGGAAAATACTAAATACTACCACTGGATATGTTCTTTTGTTTTTTTTGTTTTTTTTGACAGAGAGAGAGATAGCGAGAGCAGGAACACAAGCAGGGGGAGTAGGAGAGGGAGAAGCAGGCTTCCCGCCGAGCAGGGAGCCCAATGCGGGGCTCGATCCCAGGACCCTGGGATCATGACCTGAGCCGAAGGCAGACACTTAACGACTGAGCTACCCAGGCGCCCCTGACTGGATATGAGTCACTTTCCAGTTTTAAACAATTAAAAAAGAGGAAATAATGGGGTGGGTGTGTGGGATGCCAGTCACATAACTGGGAGGTCTCTGAATACCTGCATGGAGAGTACAATGTTTATTAAAGGAATAATAAAAAGTGCTCATTTCAAGCTTATCCATAGATATTAGGAAAACCGAACAGTAACTGCTACAGTTAGTTGGAACCCACCAGCAAGACTGTTCTCAGACAGGAGTATTTTCTGTGACGCTGTTTAGAATAGCTAGCCCATGGTGAGGGTAGAAGACCAGCTACGCAGTTTGGATAGCTATGCAGTCCACCCAGGTGCAGGCTTGAGGGGTGTCGGCTAATACCGCCCCGTCCCCTCCTAGGTTGGCCACGTGGACATGCTTCCCGTGGCAGAAGGAAAGGCTGAAACGAGGCTCAGCAAGGCGCAGGCTTGCTGCTGAGGCGAGGGTGGTAGCAGGAAGACCACCCGGGAGAGAGGGGAAACTGATGCAGGCTTGCACCTGTGGCGGAATATTCAGGCTCACGTACACCATGAGAAAGAGACACACGTGGGGGTACGTGGCACAGAGACTCAGGGCCCAGACGTGGTGTAGCAGCCCCCCTCGGCAGCTGACCAGGCACCCTGGGTCACACTAGTTCCAAAGCCGAGATTAGCAACAGTCCTCTGAGAACTGAGTGAATAACCTGAGGGTTTTATTTTTTAATTTTTATTTTAAGTAATCTCTACCCCCAGTGTTGTGTTCGAACTCACGACCCTGAGACCAAGAGTTGCACGCTCCACCAACTGAGCAGCCAGGTGCCCCAAATAACCTGAGTTTTTGAGGCTCTTCTGAGTACACCTGAGCATTTGTAGGGCCTATAAAAGAGAGCGCCTGATTGGGTGGGTCTGCCGGTGTTCTCCAGTATGAGCATCCCCGCTGGGAAGAATGCCACTGTACCCTCCTCTTGGAGGGGAGTTTCTCCCTCTACCCCGGCTGCCTTGGACTCCTGTCCGGACAGCAGGCTTGGCTTCTGGCAAAGAGCACAAGCCACAAATATTTCATGTGGAAAGCTTGTGTTTGGGACGACTTCCCTCAGAAAGGTCTGTGGGCTTGCCAGGGCCTAGAGCCCAATAGGATGCTCTCAGGCACAGTAGAAATGGTTGTAAACCGCTGCTGTGCGGGAAGAACAGAGAGGAAACACAGGATTCAGGACCCTGTAGACGCTGAAGACCATTGTTGCCAACGCTTAGAGTAACTTTTTCTGTTGACTTCTGTTTAGAGGGAGGGCAGATTGTTACAGTTCTCTAAATCCAGGTTTGGGAAAGTTTTTTCTCTACGGGGACAGATACTAAGTATTTTAGGCTTTCTTTATTGCATAGTGTTTGTCTGTTTATTTTTACCACCCTTAAAAAAGGAAAAAACCATTCTTAGTTCTCAGGCAAGAGAAAAACAGGCCATGTGCTGAATTTGGCCTGATGACCATGTTTCGCTGACCTTGAGAGAAATCACAAGGAATCAATCTATCAGAGAGAGCGAAGTTACTTTCTACCGTCCCGAGAACGGCTATTTTCTTGCAAGAGACTTGATAAATAATTTTGAAATGGATGTGTGAAAGAATCACTTTCTTCCTCCCGGAATGAAAAACACAAGAGAATTGTCGTGGGCGAGCAAGGCACATCTAAGTAGGCATATGAGAAATTAGAAGAGCTAAGGCCGTGCTACCCTCCATGGAAAGGAGAAGCCGGGGAAGTTATAGGATGTCTTATATGTCTTACAGATTTGCTAATGCAACTTTTTTCCTTTGGGGACTGTATGGGTTAGATATGAAATAGGTTTATGGAAAATAGATTGAAAAAGAAATTCAATGAAAAGAAGCCACATATATCCCCAACTATGTTCATGTTGGATTCGAGACCCCGGAGTGTTTAAGAAAATTAGAAAAACAAGCTCCAGCCCCAATCGTGCATGTCTGTGAAAATGAAAAGAGAAGGGAGGCGTCTGAAGGACTAGTACAGTTTTTTCGGAAGTTCAGGATTTTAAAAGGTTTGTAGAGAAGATAAAAGGGGGGAGTACCTTCCTCGAAATGAATGCAATAGGATCAAAAACCTACACAGTGGTGTGAAACCTACAACAAACAGAGTTCTGTCCTCCCCCTTAGAAGCTGAAGGTTTCTGTGAGCAGTAATGTCCAGGTCAGGATTGTCTGCATCCTTGGGGCGGGTCCAGTGTAGGATGATCATGAGAGTCCCCGTTTTAAAGAAAATTGCTCCTAATTTCAAGATGGTAAGAGCAGTATAAAAACCAAGCACGGGGCCACTCTGAGCAACTGCTCAGGGGAACACTCAAGAAGCAGGTCCTGGAGGACGACTCAGGACACCAAACCCTGCCTCAGCCCAACCATCTCTGCTCCCTTGAAGGCTCTCAAGATGTGTCAACAGTGTATGTAGGAACCTCTACCAACTTCTCCTTCATTTGTATGCAGGTTCCTGTAACGGCCTTTGTAGCTCTCTGGTCCACGGGGCCCCGGGGCACAATTTAGGCCCAGGACCTAAATCTTTCTGCCAAGCAGGAGCTGAGACCGCTGCCTGAGGTTTTATGTAAACAGAGAAGAGAAAAATGACAAATGTCCGACCTGCCTGGAGGGCACCACGTCAGCCAGGGGGAGTAGAAGAGTGCCCTGTGGTGACCTCTCCCACAAGCAGAGTATCCCAGCCACCGACCTGGGTCCGGGCAATTAGTAGCTGCTCTTCTAGGAGGACAACAGGTTGGAGGTGACAACAGGGAGCCTTTCTCCAGGCCTCCCACCCCACTGGGAGAGAAAGGTCTGGTAAAAGCATATTTGGCTTTAAAAACAGGAAGAGCAGTATTTTCGCCACTTTGATGGAATTAGCATACATGCCAAGAGATAGCAATAAGCCAGGAAAACAGCCCATGATTTTTCTTCATCTCCTTGTAAAGCAAAGTTTATAGTAATCTGCCAAATTTTAACAAAGGAACGAATTGAAGCCCAATAAGAGTGTGTAAGCATCAAATGATAATGCAGGTGTTTAAAATGAATTGAAGTATCTAGAACTATACAAAATAGGATAACGTAGGAATCGGCCCATATGCTGAGTCGTCGGGATTAGTCTTTGAGAAATCATAGGACACATGAGAAACCGAAAGATTGGGCAAAGAAATCTCAAATTTTGAGGGGAAGAAAAAAAAAGGAGAAAGTTTAATTCTCAAAATAGGGACTAGTAAATTTGAGTATATTGTCGGTAAAATTGTGAGCAAACTGCACTACACGAATGGTTCAGAGAGTCGTCTGTAAGAATGACATGGGGACAGAAGCCGACCGGTGCTCTGTAAACAAGTCCCTTCAATCCTGACTCTCTTAAAAAAAGGAGGTGATGACAGAGGTGCAATTATAGTACTAAATCAATGGAATAAAACCGGTGATTCCAGCAAAACGATGAGAAAAACCTAGCATGTTGTCCTTGGGGACAAGATAAAGAGATGAGGACAGATGAATCAGCAGTTTAACCATACAGACTGTTGATTAATTAATGCATCAGAGTCAGCCCGTCCAGGTGGTGTCCCAGACCTGCCCAGCACTCACTGCCCAGCGTAGTAGCTTTCTCAGCAATGTCCATGTTGGTACAGGAGGTGTGCTCCTCAGGTTTAAAGAGTCTCCTCAAGGTGGGAGGGAGAGTGGACTCTCCAGTATGGATTCACCACCATCTCCCCAGGCTGGAATCCCAATTCCAAACTAACAGGTTGATACTTCAACTAAAATAAATGTAAAGAGATGTGTTTAGGTTTAAAAAAAAAAAGATGTTCGTTGGAGTGCGTGGCTGGCTCAGTGGATAGAGCATGCGACTCTTGATCTCTGGGTTGTGGGTTCGAGCCCCAGGTTGGGTGTAGAGATTAGTTAAAAATAAATTATCTAGGGGCGCCTGGGTGGCTCAGTCAAGCTCCTGCCTTCGGCTCAGGTCATGATCCCAGGGTCCTGGGATCGAGCCCGCATCAGGCTCTTACTGAGCGGGGCATCTGCTTGTCCCTCTCCCTCTGCCCTCGCCCCCCCCCCCCCCCAGCCCCGTGCTCTTGCTCTCTCTTTCTCTCTCACTCTGCTCTCTTTCAAATAAATAAATACAACCTTTAAAAAAAAAACCCTCTAGACTAGTGTTCTATTAATGTTACCTGTTATTCAGTTCTGGACACTTTACCTGTGTTTGCCTGCAATGTGTGTGACTTTTTATTCAGTCACATTGAAAAATAAGACATATTAAAATCACGTATTTATTGAAAAATAATGTATATATGAAAATACAGGACTAAAAGGTACACACTGGAAAATTCTCCCTTGATTACGAGTTCTGGTAACCAGAAGATAACCCTTGTTCAGTTTCTTGCATACCTTTCATGTTTGTGTACGAATGGGCACAACGTTCTGTGCCTTTG
Organism: Neomonachus schauinslandi; assembly: GCF_002201575.2. NCBI lineage: Eukaryota > Metazoa > Chordata > Mammalia > Carnivora > Phocidae > Neomonachus > Neomonachus schauinslandi. The sequence goes on along the minus strand of NC_058410.1, from coordinate 142,403,947 downwards.
TTTTCCGCCCACGTACTGTGTATCTCTCCATGGCAGTATCCGTAGACCTACTCCATTCTTCCGTAAGCTACACGGCATTTCATTGTGTAGATGCAGCATGATCGATTTACCTCGTCTCAGGGTTGTACTCAGGCTTTTGTTTTTACAGACAGTGCTGCTGTGGATTTCCCTAGAGCTCGGACACTGGGGTCAGACTGACTGCGGGTAAGTCCCAGTGTTGTCACTGATTAACTCTGTGGCCTTGTCTTAGCTTTACGGAACTGTAATCTCCTTAAGTGTGAAACGGCAGTAGTAATCGTGCCAAACTCATAGGGTTCCTGTGAGGATGAAGTGTAAAATGCCTTGCTTGGTCCCTCATACACAGTAAGCTCTCGACAAATACGAAATAAGCCTATTTTTTTCATTTTCCAACTTGATTTACATTGAGATTTTCTGTAAGGTGAGTTCTTGGAAGTCAGATTGCTAGATACAAAGGTGTTCATTTAAAACTGGTAGATATGGGCGCCTGGGTGACTCAGTCAGTTAAGCATCTGCCTTTGGCTCAGGTCACGATCCCAGGGTCCTGGGATCAAGCCCCACATTGGGCTCTCGCCTGAGGGGGGAGCCTGCTTCTCAATCTCCCACTTACCGTTCTTGTGTGCTCTCTCTCTGTCAAATAAATGAATAGAATCTTCAAAAATAAATAGAACTGGGCGCCTGGGTGGCTCAGATGGTTAAGCGTCTGCCTTCGGCTCAGGTCATGATCCCAGGGTCCTGGGATCGAGTCCCGCATCGCGCTCCCTGCTCCGTGGGAAGCCTGCTTCTCCCTTTGCCTCTCTCTCTCTGTCTCTCATGAATAAATAAATAAAATCTTTAAAAAATAAAAAAAAATCGGGGTGCCTGGGGTGGCTCAGTTGGTTAAGCGACTGCCTTCGGCTCAGGTCATGATCCTGGAGTCCCGGGATCGAGTCCCACATCGGGCTCCCTGCTCAGCGGGGGGTCTGCTTCTCCCTCTGACCCTCTTCTCTCTCGTGCTCTCTGTCTCTCATTCTCTCTCTCAAATAAATAAATAAAATCTTTAAAAAAAATAAATAAATAAATAATAAAAAATTGAAAATAAATAAATAAGTAGAACTGGTAGATGGTGTGAACTTGTCTCCCTTTTGGATCACCTGCTTGCCCCCTAGATAGATACACACTGCCTCTCTCCACTCTCCTCTGTACCTTCAGAGGCCGACCTCTGTAAAACTGTATCAACAGTGTCTTCACCCACCGACTTCCAGTCAGGTTCCCCGTGGGAAACACAGGCGCAGGATGGGAGGGTGGGAGGAAGGAGCCCCAGGCTTGCTCCCCTACCCCTCCTGCCATGTTTCAGTCAGAGCCCCCTCCCCTGGCTCTGCGAGCGCCCGTGCGAACCACTTCCTGCAGCTGTTCCACTTTGGTGCTTCACCGACCCTTGTAGGAGCCCTCAGCTCTGAGCACATCTGTGAGTAATCCTTTCATCCAACTGCCTTCAATTACGCTTTTGACATGCCATCCGCCTGGTATGCTAACCAGCTTACATGCCCACTAATAAGCAATGACAAAACTTGTCTTGCCATACTTTTGGCAATATTGAACTTCAGTTTCTTTTTCAAAGATTATGTATAAAGATTCATTTATTTATGTGACAGAGAGAGAGAGAAAGAGCACACGCAAGCGGGAGGGGCAGGGAGAGGAAGAAAGAATCCCAAGCCGACTCCGTGCTGAGCGTGGAGCCTGACATGGGCTCAATCCCACAACCCTGAAATCACGACATGAGCCGAAACCAAGAGTCGGGCACTCAACCAGCTGTGCTACCCGGGCGCCCCTAAAGATTCCATTTTTTTTAAGTAATCGCTACACCCAGCATGGGCTCGGATTTATAATCCTGAGATCAAGAGTCACATACTCTACGGACTGAGCCAGCCAGGTGCCCATGAGCTTCAGTTTCTTAAAGGCCGGTGCGTGAGTACTGTCTTACTGTACTTCAGACTGCTATAACAGAATACCATAGACTGGGTGGCTTATGAAAGATAGAAATTTATTTCTCATGGACTTGGAGGGTGGGAACCCCAAGATCAAGGTGCAGGCAGATTTGGTGTCTGGTGAGAACCTGCTTCCTAATTCGTGTGCATGCTCACATGTTGGAAGGGGCAAGGGAGCTCTCTGGGGCCCCTGGTGGTGGTGGTGGTGGTCGTCGTTATTGTTGTAAATTAAGCTGGGGCACCTGGCTGACTCAGTCAGAAGAGCCTGTGACTCTTGATCTTGGCATCATTAGTTTGGGCCCTATGTTGGGTGTGCAGATTACTAAAAATAAATACTTTACTGGGGCGCCTGGGTGGCTCAGTCGTTAAGCGTCTGCCTTCAGCTCAGGTCATGATCCCAGGGTCCTGGGATCGAGCTCCGCATCGGGTTCCCTGCTCAGTGGGAAGCCTGCTTCTCCCTCTCCCACTCCCCCTGCTTGTGTTCCCTCTCTCGCTGTGTCTCTCTCTGTCAAATAAATAAAATCTTTAAAAAAAAAAAAAAAACTTTACCAAAAAAAAAAGTATTCAGGGGCTCGGTCAGTTAAGCATCTGCCTTTGGCTCAGGTCATGATCCCTGGGTCCTGGGATCAAGTCCCATGGTGGGCTTCCTGCTCAATGGGGAGTCTGCTTCTGCCTCTGCCTCTGCCCCTCTCCCTGCTTGTGTTCTCAGGCTCACTCTTTCTCTCAAAATAAAATAAATCTTAAAAAAAAAAGTATTCATATATCAAGGGGAAAAAAAGTAAGTTCTATACCCAACATGGGGCTCAAACATGACCCCAAGATCAAGAGTCACATGCTCTACCAACTGAGCCAGCCAGGTGCCCCTCTGAGGCCTTTTATAAGGGCACTAATCACATTCATGGGGACTCCACCCTCATGACCTAATCACCTCCCAAAAGCCACACCTCCAAATACCAGCACTTTGGGGATTAGGTTTCAATACATGAATTTTGGGGGATGCAAACATTCAGCCCATAGCAAATATAGATATTTATTTCTTCAGTATCATGTTAGTTCAGTCTTTAGAAGGCCAATTAAGGCCAATATAAGAAAATTCAAACAAAATTATATTAAGAATTATTGGAAACTTAATACTTTACTGCAAAATATATGCTATTAAGGAATCACTATAAATTTTGTTAGGTGTGATGATGATGCTATTGGCATATTTAGAAAAAAGAAAAAGCCCTTATCTTTAAAAAGTATTCCTATATTATAAGTGAGATGATATGGTGTCTATCTAGATTTACTTTAAAATGCTCCAGAGGAAGAAAAAACAGTGTGGGGAACACATGGAACAAGCCTGGGAAATGCTGGTAATTGCTGAAAGTGGATGAGGGGTAGCCTGCTTCTCGCTCTCCCACTCCCCCTGCTTGTGTTCCCTCTCTCGCTATGTCTCTCTCTGTCAAATAAATAAAATCTTTAAAAAAAATATGAATCTTCCTGCAATCCCAAGAAATATTAACATTGATGATGTAAGTATAAAAGTGCCAAGCCTGCCTTCTCTTAGATAAAAAATTAGAAAGGCTAAAAAAAAAAAAAAATTTAGACTATTCCTAGGTAGAATCCAGAGGGAAAGGATATTTAAGGTTACATGCGTTGTTCACCAAAAATAGAGGAAAGTGTTAATTTTTGCTCTTGGATTTAAGTCAAGGTACTATATAGAAGTTGTGTAACATTGAGGAGTTCTGTGACTCTGCATTCCCCTGCCCACCGAAGGCCTACCTCTCCGTACGGGCTACTACAGTGATTCAGAAAGTGTTTTAGACATTTCTTTAATTATGTACAACCCAAAATATTGGTGTTTCGAATGGATTAAAGTGTAGCATTCTTTAATTCTTTCTGCTATTTGTCACAGTTGTTAAAGAACCAAGTATGTATTGCATGAAAACATTATGACCTTTTTCACTTGCCAAAAAAAGTGCCAAAGAAACTGGAAAAAAAGATCTATGATCTGCGTTCCCTCAAGTATGACTATGAACATTTAATCATGACTTTTCAGTGGTGATTTTATGTTCCCATCATATTTGGATATCTCCCAATATTTATTCATTTATTTAGAGAGTGGGGGGGAGGGGCAGAGGGAGACAGAGAATCCTAAGCAGACTCCACCCCAGCGAGGAGCTCAGTGTGGAGCTTGCTCACACGTCCCTGAGATCATGACCTGAGCCAAAGTCAAGTTGGACACTGAACCGAATGAGCTACCCAGGTGCCTCTCTCCCAGTATTTTTAAAAGAAAAATGTCAAACATATATGGTCTATCCACAGATTTCTCACATCCTTTTTATTTTGAAAAATTTTGTGTGTATGTGAAGATTGAAAGAATAATACTATGAAGGCCTGTGTGCCCGTCACCATCACCTAGATTCAACAGCTATCAACATCTTGCCATGTTTATCTCTCTGCAGATACTTTTTCTTTTTAACTGACCATGTGAAAGTGTTCATGACACTTGGCTCCTTCTGTTGCTTTTTCAGGGTCCCTGCTCAGAACCCTTCACCAACTCCCCTTTCTGCTTTGCCCTTGAACATGGGTGTTCTAAATGGCCCCAGCTCCATCCTTTATCTCAAATTAAGAACCAGGACGTTTTGTCTTCTATGAAAGGCCTATCAGGCACCAGAAGATGGAGAGAAATTATTTCCTGTGGGAGAACCCATGAGAATGTCTGGCTAAGAATGAACTGCTTAGTCACTGCTCCTTCCTTTTGACCTTCCAGTCCTATGTCTTCTGGCCTTTGCATGTTTACTGAGAAACTATACCCGGAACTATCCAGAGGAAGGAATGCAGGTAAAAAGCAAAAACGATTTTGCAATGTTAGAGGTGTAGGGGAAAGATTTGGTGGAGATTAAAGCAGAATAAATATCATCTTTCTCAATTATAAAGTTGCGGGATGTCATTTGCCCATGATAAAATTCTGTCCCCCCCCCACCCCCACAGATAATTTAAAGTTGATGGTTACAAACCCCCATTAACAGGTTAAATACACTCAGTACACATGGATTTCTGGTCTTAATGCTTCACAGAGCTAATGAATCTGTTTCGCTTGAAAGGACTACATCTAATCCTCTTAGCATCAAAAGGGAAAAGCTTGTTCAACTAACTCCCTCTGTTACCTGAATGAGAGGTGAATGTTCCCTTCAGAAATTCTTTGCTGTTGAGGAGTTATGCTTTCAGTTGCGCTGAGAAGTAAGCCTGGGCAGAGGTGAGGTGGACCTTGAGAGTGGGAAAGAGAGAGAGCAGTATGCAGCACTGATGTATCAGATAAGGAACAAGAGAGGAGGCTAGCTGAGTCCTTGAGTGGGGTTGTTTTATTTTATTTTTTTTAAGTGGAGTAAGAAATTTGGGTGTTTAAATCAACAAAATGCAGAAAATAAACTAGCATATAAGATGACCCTTAATAAGCCATATGTGTTTATTATTGGAAAAGACAAGTTTAAAAAAAGGAACTAGCTTAAAAAGCAGGATAGTTTCCTTTTTAATTTTCTATTATTTCCCAAATATGGTAAAACTGTGGCCGATACAGATTTAACAGAAGTAAAACAGCTGAGTAAGACAATAAAACAGCCATATTACAGTAATGTGAAATGTTAACACTGGGGGAAAGTGCATGAGAATTATATGGGAATTCTGTTATCTTTTTGACTTTTTGTAAACATAAAAGTGTTCTAAAATAAGTTTATTAAAAAAAAAAAAAAGCCTAACCTATGATGTTGAGTAAAACAATGGATGTATGGATAATGAGCTGCTCAGTATTATCCTGGTGATTACTATAATCATGAAAATTATACCTTAAAAAAGCTTGTTAATTAAAGATTTGACATTTTCCAAGTAAAATCCATGTTAAAATATTCAGCTCAGGTTGTTGATTCTAAACTAACAAGGAGTCAATCAAACACAATCAGACTAAAAACAGTTTTCTAATATTTTGGGTACTTAGGACGCCAGAAATGCTGTCTTTCTTGAGGCTAGAATAAGCTAGATGAGGCCATTTGAACAAAACAAGGCTGTTATCTGCCAGTTTCTCCTGCATTTCTGGTTAATTTGGGGGGGGATCGGATGTCCACATGTTCCTTCTTTTTCCACTTTCTGATATTTAGATATTCCTGAACTTAGGGCAATGGTAAGATCCCATTGAGATACAGGACTCCTTCAATAAATAATTCTGTAGCACTCATTGAGGATATCACATGCCTTCTCGTTAAATAGACAGAACCACAGAACCTGCTTCCATTAGAATTCACACGGGGCCAGCTCAGTGTTTGACATTCAGTCTCAGAGACCAGACAGTGGCGAAGAATAGCCCGCAGGCCACATCTGGCCTGTAGTTTTTTTTTTTTTTTTAAACAGTCCACGAGTTAAGAATGGTTTTTACATTTTTTTTACATTTTTAAATAATGAAAGAAAAAAGGACCAAAAGACTATTTCATGACACATGAAATGACATTCAAACTTCAGCATCTGTAGATGAAGTTTTATTGGAATCCACCCTAGCGGGATGGGTGCTTTCCTCCTGCAAAGGCAGAGCTGAGTGGTTCTGACTGCGCGGCCTGCAAAGTCTCAACTGTTTACTCTCCGAGCCTTTCCAGAAAAAGTTCGTCAGTCGGTTGTAGACAACTCCCCCTATGCACACTCCTCCTCCTGGGTTTTCAGAGCAGTGTTCTCATTTTTTGGCTTTCCAACTAAGTGCCACTATGGGATTGAAGCGGCAATGGGGCAGGCTCGGTCTAGTGAGGAGGGGACTGAGAGTGTGGCTAGCCAGGAGGGGCCTGGTGGACACGAACAGGCAGGAAGGTAAGATGTCAAGTACCAGAAGAGCTAATATGTGGCCAAAGAGGCTAGGCAGGTCCTGGTGATGTGCTTTATAGAAAGAAGATCCCATGTTAGGAAGTCAACTCAGGAACAGGAGACATGAGGTATGAGTGGTCTAGGCAGAGTCTAGAAGGTCAAAGTTTGCAGAAGCTGCATGAACAAGCAGGGTGACACCAAACCCAAGATGTAATCTTAGGGCAAAGGGGATTATCCCATTTTACACGGCTTTCTGGGTTGGACAGCCTTAGGTCCCAAACTACTAATGACATTCAGAAGAAAGTCTGTGTTTAAAAACACAGACCTCGGGCGCCTGGGTGGCTCAGTTGGTTAAGCGACTGCCTTCGGCTCGGGTCATGGTCCTGGAGTCCCAGAATTGAGTCCCGCATCGGGCTCCCTGCTCGGCAGGGAGTCTGCTTCTCCCTCTGACCCTCCCCCCTTTCATGTGCTCTCTCTCATTCTTTCTCAAATAAATAAATAAAATCTTTAAAAAAAAATAAAAATAATTAAAAAATAAATAAAAACACAGACCTCAGGGGCGCCGGGGTGGCTTAGCTGGTTGAGCATCCAACTCTTGATCTCAGCTCAGGTCTTGATCTCAGGGTGGTGAGTTCAAGCCCCATGTTGGGCTCCATCCTGGGTGCAGAGCCTGCTTAACGCAGACCTGAGGGGAACTGCACATTCATACAGATTGAGTCCTTTGATGGATGCTGAGTACGAGATGCTGGATATTAGACTCTGCTACTAGACTTCCCTTAATATTTAGTTCCACACACTACTGATTATAAGATGCTGGTACTTGTACATCTCAGCAGGATAACCTTGAGCCGGAAGCCGGTCCTTCCTTCACAACGAGGCCATGTATCTAGTTCCGTATCAAAGTGAAAAGCCATCTTCTTACCAATCTCCCAAGCAAGAAAATCTCCCTTGTACGTCACTGGAAGTTCCATGTGCCTTTTCCCAATTCCCATTTGATGAGACAGAAAGTACATAGTGAACAATAGTAGGGAGAGGAAAAGTGACAGAAAGAGGAAGGTCATTTAAGTTGTGCTGATTCAATCATTCTTAATAGCCAGTGATAATAATAGATCATTTAAAACTAATAAATCAAGTGTTATAGAATAAGTGTAGTTAAAAATGTAAAGATAAATACTAAAAAGAGCAGGAGGAGGGAAGAAGTGTTAATAAACTAATTTCACCAGTTCTCACAGTAAGGAGTCATTCGTCCTGTCTAAAGAAATAGAGGAGGGGCACCTGGGTGGCTCAGTTGGTTAAGCGTCTGCCTTTGGCTCAGGTCATGATCTCAGGGTCCTGGGATCGAGCCCCATGCCGGGCTCCCTGCTCAGTGGGGAGTCTGCTTCTCCCTCTGCCCCTGATCACGCTTCTGTCTCACTCTCTCTCTTTCTCTCAAATAAATAAAATCTTAAAAAAAAAAGGAAATAGAGGATTACATGTAAGATATGAATTTATATTTGTAAAGGTATCAACTAGAACAAAAATACAGATGGGTATTTCCTTATACTTTATTAGGAAAAACACCCATATACACTATAGTCACACCCACACAAGAAAATAGAGTCCCTGGAAGGAAAGATTTAAAAAATCATAAAAAAACAAAACCAAAAACCCCAGAAAACATGATACAAAATGTGATGCAGGATTAAGACCAAACGTTTATGTGCATGGGTTAGCTTCGCTGTGACAGACACTGTTACCTACCCTACAGCTACCCCCCTGCTTTTGTTTGGGGGGTAAACCCACCCCTTGGGATAAGTCACTAGCAGCCAAGCCTTTTGTCGGCCTCCCTTACACCTAAGAGGAGCCAGGCCTGTGATCTGTTTGCATGGCAAGTGGATTTGAGGGGATACCACTGCAGGGCGGCTGGGAAATAACATGTCTTCCCCTGATGAGAGGAGCCCCAGGAGGACAGAGGCTTTTATGCTGTTTTCTGCCTTTGAATGTAGCTGAGAGGCTGGGAGCCACGGGAACCATTTTGAGTTCATGAATCCACCAGCATAGGCCTGGCAGAGCAGAAGCAAGGAGTCTGCGTGCGGAGGCCACGGTTGAGCCGTTGAGTGTGTGCCGGCTGCCAAGCTGCCGAGTGACTCGTATCTTTACTTCCAAAGTTCCTTTCTTTCTGCGGGCCTAGCATGCGCAGAGGTCTCGGTTAATCTTGCTTAGCAGAATATTCCTCTGCAAAGCTTTTAGCCAGTTGCCTTTTGCAGACCACTTAGATCCTTCACTTGGAACAGAGAATAGTTGATTTTGTACTAAAAATCTTCCTAGCAGAGACTCCTCTTGGTGTCGGAGTATATAAATGGCTTTCAGCTTGTGGGATGGAATTCCAGAACACTGGAAATGGCAGTGCAATCACAGAAAAAGACTCAGGAAGGAGCTTCTTGAGGTCACACAAAGGTTACGTAAACTGCTCCAGGCAGCCCTGAGTTCTTTATTCTTATGAGTGTTTAAGCTCCCATAGTCACGGGGTATTAGTACTGCTTGGGGCCTCTCACCGATTTCTTACTGACTTCTATTGAACTCATAATCTCTCTAACAGACTTTCTCTCCTTCCCCCAGGTCCCTCTGCCCTCCCTGACCCTCGCAGTCATTGACTTCCTAACCAGTCTCGCAATTATCCTGATGCCTAGTTCCCAAAATCTCTGCAGCCTCTTCCCTCCTGGCTCCCTGGCAGTCTTACCCTTCCTCCTTTCTAAAATAAACTCATTCCTCCTGCTCCCATCCATCCTACACCACCCTGGAGGACTTCCCTTCTTTCTCTGTGTTTCCCACCTCCTTGGTTCCTTCTGCGTTTAGCTGCAACGGGTCCTTGGATAGTCCCTCTTCACTCCCACCATGCTGTTTCTCCCCGGGGCCTCCCTGACCTCCTGAATCCTCCTTGCCTCCCTCTGTCCATAGTCTCAACCCACTGCATATTTGGCAATCTGGTTTCCTTCCCCACAGCTACACTGAAACTGTTCTCTTAAAGGTCAACAATGACCTCTTTTTAGCTAAATCCCCATTATTCTTTTCTGGTTTCTCAATCTCTTGACCTCTCTGGTGCATTAAAAAAAAAAAAAAAGATTTCTTCTACCTCAAATGCTCTCTTCTTGGCTTCCATCCTGCTAGCTTGCTGTTCTTTCTCTTTGTGCAGCTTCTCCCCCTCATGCCCTCCCCCTGCTGGATACTCCCATTCCTCAGCCCCCGGGGCCCCCAGGCTCTCTTTGCTCTTTCACTCCAAAATCCCCAAATCCCATCTTTCCTACAGCTGTTACCTCTGTGCGGGAAAGGCCTGGGCCCCTTGCTCACTTAGGCATGTGCCCCTCGCTGCTTACCATGCAGAAACTCTTGGCTCGCTCACTCGAACCATAATTTGAAGGTATCTGTCTTACCAAACTCACTCTTCCTTCCCATCGTCCTGCCTTTGGTCATGGCATGGCTATTTTCTTCATCTCCGTATTAGTTTTATAGGGCCTCCGTAGCAAAAACCCACAGAAACGAGAGAGATTGAAGGTGGCTTGATCAAAAGAAATTTACTTCCTTACAGTTCTGGGGGCTGGAAGTCCAAGATCAAGGTGCTGGCAGGTTTGGTTTCTCCTGAGGCCTCTCCATGGTGTGCAGACTGGCCACCTTCTTACTGTGTCCACACACAGTGCTGGTGTCTCTGCCTCCTCTTAGAAGGACACCAGTCACACTGGATTAGAGCCCACCCCAGTGACCTCATTAGACCTTAATTATGCCTTTAAGGGCCTTACCTCCAAATGCGGGCATAATCTGGAGTACTGGATTTGGAGGGCTTTAACACAGACCTGGGGAAGGGGGTGGGTGATTCCATCCACTACAGTCCCCCAGGCCAAAAAACTCTACTATCCTCTGTTTTTACCTCTGTCATCTTCTACCCAGACGTTGGGTCTTCTGGACTTTCCCTAGTAAATGCTAAATCCATGTCTTTACCACCTGTCCCAGTGCTGTTGTCAGGTCAAAACCTAGTATAAATTTCCCTGCCCAGTCCTTGTAAAGCCATCTACGATCTGATCCACCTCGTCTTTGCTTTTAGCATTTTTAAAGAAAGGTTTATTTATTTATTCTAGAGAGAGAGAGCACACGAGCAGGGGGAGGGGCAGAGGGAGAGGGAGAGACCGAGAATCTCAAGCAGACTCCCCGCTGAGTGCGGAGCCTGACCTTAGGCTCTGTGGCTCGGTCTCACACCCCCGAGATCATGACCTGAGCCAAAATCAAGAGTCAGACACTTAACTGTCTGAGCTACCCAGGTGCCCCTCTTTTGGCATTTTTATCAAAGCCATTCATGTACATAAAAAATAGAAATGATAATATTAAAAAAAAAACAAAAAGCAAAAACAGTCCTGCCTTAACCCCAGGCCCATTGCCCAGATGTAGGCTTCAATGTAGTTTCCTTGATCTAGAATATGCTTGAGGAAATTACTTTCCACCAGATCTTTTTTCTTGCCTTGCTGGTTACTCCATAATTCTAAATAATAATATTATACAAGTATTTTTAAGTTGCATGTATTTATTAATTTATCAATTTGGACATTCTGCTCTTTATGAAAGATAAGAATTAGGCTCAGAAACACTGCCCCCATATCATCTCGCCTCATTCTGCCTTCTAATTTTTGATAGTTATAAATTATTTTTAGTCCTGAGCTTTTTTCTTGCCATCCGACATTTGAGAGTATTTCTTAATTCCTTACAAAGTAAAATGAGATTACTAGGGCTCTTGTTCTTCTGTTTCTCTTTCTCCTTCCACTTTTCAACTTTTTTTTGTTTAAGAATTTTTTGGGGGGCACCTGCGTGGTTCAGTTGATTGGGCATCTGACTCTTGATCTCAGTTTGGGTCTTGAGTTCAGGCCCTGTATTGGGCTCCATGCCGGGCATGGACCCTACCTAAAAAAAAAAAAAAAAAAAAATGTTTTTTAAATGATGGTAATTTTATAATTTATTAATTATTATTATCATTATTATTATTTTTAAAGTAAACTCTATGCCAACATGGGGCTCAAACTCACGGCCCTGAGATCAAGAGTCACACACTCCACCAACAATTTCCGTCAGGTAGATCTTTAGCTTCACATTGTCAAGGATGATCACATTTACAGTCTGTGTGTGAGAGTATTTAAGAGCTTTATGTTTATGGGTTTATTCTGAAAATATGATGTCAATACATAGGCCTTACGTTATTATGACTACATAAATATTGTTCACGGTGGAGCCAAATATTGTGCCAGGAGTAGACTTTTCCCCCTAAGATCCGTTGTTAACCATCCCTGGACTGTTCAAAACAATATGCTCTTAACATCTGTACAAACACATCCTCTTTTCTTTCATTCTACCAGTTGCTCAAAAATCTTGCCACATTTTAGTTTGCTTCACATTTGGACATTTTGCTTTTAGTGTTTCTAATTTTTTTTTTCCTTACTGAGAGGTATTTTTGTTTCCTAGTGATAACAGACCAGGTGGTTTAACACAACAGAAGTTTATTCTCCCACAGTTCTGGAAACTGGAAGCCTGAAATCACAGCGTCAGCAAGGCTATGCTGTCTCTGGGCTCTGGGGAGAATCCTTCCTTCTTTCTGGCTTCTGGTGGCTCCGGCAGTCCTGGCTTTCCTTGTCTTGCAGCTTCAATACCCCCGTCTCTGCCTCCCTCTTCACATGGCCTCCTTCCCTGTGACTCTGTGTGTGTCCTTTCCTCCTCATAGAAAGACTACCCTAAATCCAGGATGCCTTCACCTCCAGATCCTTAACTGGTTATATCTGCAAAGACCCCATGCCCAAATAATGTCACATTTTGAGGTTCCATGTGGACATGAATTTAAGGGGGGGTACTGTTCAACTCACGACCAAGGGGAAAATATGATTTTCTCACTATATTATTAATATTTGGGGGTTCCTGGGTGGCTCAGTCAGTTGGGCATCTGACTCTTGGTTTCGGTTCAGGTGATGATTTCATGGGTAGTGGGATCAGCCCTGCACTGGGCTCTGTGCTCAGTGAGGCGTCCGCTTGAGGTTTTCTCCCTCTGCCCCTTCCCCCTCACATGCATATTTGTTCTCTCTCTAAAGTAAATAAATATTTTTTAAAAATACACAGTAGCCGGGCGCCTGGGTGGCTCAGTTGGTTAAGCGACTGCCTTCGGCTCAGGTCATGATCCCGGAGTCCTGGGATCGAGTCCCACATCGGGCTCCCGGCTCAGCAGGGAGCCTGCTTCTCCCTCTGACCCTATCCCCTCTCATGCTGTTTCTCTCTCTCTCTCTCTCTCAAATAAATAAATAAATAAAATCTTTAAAAAAATAAATAAATAAAATAAAAAATAAAAAATAAAAATACACAGTAGCCAAAATATGGGAAGAGCCCAGGTGTCCATTTACTGATGAATGGATAAAGAAGATGTATTTTATATATATATATGTACACATATACATACAATGGAATATTACTCAGCCACCAAAAAGAATGAAATCTTGCCATTTGCAACCACCTGGATGGAGCTAGAGAGTATAATGCTGAGTGAAATAAGTCAGAGAAAGACAAATACCATATGATTTCACTCATATGTGGAATTTAAGAAACAAAACAGATGAACCTAGGGGAAGGGAAGGAAAAATAAAATAACATAAAAACAGAGAGGGAGGCAAACCATAAGAGACTCTTAATCACAGGAAACAAACTTAGGGTTGCTGTAGGGGAGGGGCTTGGGGTAACTGGGTGATGGGCATTAAGGAGGGAATGTGATGGAATGAGCACTGGGTGTTATGTGCAACTGATGAATCACTAAATTCTACCCCTGAAACTAATAATACACTATATGTTAATTAATTTGAATTTATATAAAATCTATAGATAGATAATTTTCTCCACTGTAATTTAAAGAACGAGAGAATTATGATCCACAATGAATCCAGGAGCTCAAACAGTGTCATCACTGCCTTGTTTCTTCTTTTCCATGCTTGCATTTGTTTCCTTCTAGGCCAGCTTCGTGCTCAAGCAAGCTTACCTCATGTGCTGGCAAAGATAGGTTCTAGCATCTCTCCAGGCTCATGTCTTCTTCACAGACTGTGATCCTAGCAAAACTAAAACTACTTTACTGACAGTTCCAGTAAAATCCCCAAGGAAGTCTCTTAATGGACCTTGCTTGGCTCATGTTTGAACAATCCCTGTGGCCCAGGGCATGAAGTGAGCTTATTGGCCAAACCTGGGTCACCTGCCCACCCCTAAGGTTGAGAGGTAGGATGACCCTACCCCATGGATGAGGAAGAGATGGTGTCCTAAGTGATTCTGGGTAGGCAAAAAACTCAGGATTTCTTGCAAAGCCTAAAATAGCTTTATCAATAGTTTGATTGACAGTTCATCTGTACATAAAATTCTAGGTTTATAATTTTCTTCCAAAATGTTGAAAGTAATATTTCATTGTTTTCTTTTATCCCTACATCATGAAAAAATTGAAAGTACAGAAAAATTGAAAGAATTTTATATTGAACACCCATCTATCACTTAGATTCTATGATTAACATTGTTTGCTTTATTGAAATCCATTTATCCATCCCTCTGTTCATCTATTGATCCATCTTATTTTCTCAGAATTTCAAAATAAGTCGCAGACGACCCTGCCCTTGACTCCCAGACCCGTCAGCATGCATATCATTACCTAGAATTTGATATTTGTTTACAATTTTTTTCATTTGAGCTAAAATTTCTAGACTGCAAAATGCCAAAATTTGAAGTGTACCATTCAGTGAGTTTTGACACTGCAACCCAGACCCATATCAAGATACAGAGCATTGCACCTTCCTTCCTATCCCTTCCCAGTAAATCCCTGCACCAGAGGTAACCATTGTTCTGATTTGTTTTCATCATGGATTCACTATCTCTGTTTAGGACGTTATGCAGATGGACTCATACAGTAGTCACACTTTTGTGTAAGGATTCTTTCCATCATGTTTTTGATACTCATCCGTGTTGTGGTCTCTATCCTTTCCATTGTATGAATGTACCACCATTTATCCATTTTTCTACTGATGGATGCACGGGGACTGTTTCCAGTTTCCAGCTTTTGTGAATAAAGCTGCTACACACATTCTTGCACACATCTTTTGGTAGGCATAGTTTCCATTTTTCTTGGACAGATTGCTAGGGGTGGAGTTGTGAAGTCATAGAGTAGTTTCATTTTATGAGGACCTTCAGATCTTCTGCCAAAACGGTCTTCCTGTTTTATAGCCCTGCCAACAAAGTATGAGAGTTCCAGTAGCTCCACAGCCCTTGCCAACATTTGTTGTCAGTCTTCCCAATTTCAGCCATATTGGTGACTATGTAATGGTATTTCATTTTGGTTTTAGTTTTTCATTCCTAATTTCTAATGATTTTGAGCAGTTTTTCATGTGTGATTTGTGAATTTTCCTTTAGATAGTATCTAAAATTTTTTTTTTTTAAGATTTTATTTATTTGAGAGAGAGAGAATGAGAGACAGAGAGCATGAGAGGGAGGAGGGTCAGAGGGAGAAGCAGACCCCCTGCCGAGCAGGGAGCCTGATGCGGGACTCGATCCCGGGACTCCAGGATCATGACCGGAGCCGAAGGCAGTCGCCCAACCGACTGAGCCACCCAGGCGCCCTCCTTTAGATAGTATCTAATTAAATCTTTCACTCATTTAAAAACATGGATTATCTGGGGCACCTGGATGGCCCCACAGTCTGCTAGGGATTCTTTCCCCCTTCCTCTCCCTCTCCCTCTGCTCCTCCCCCAATCACATGTACTCTCTAAATAAATAAATAAAATCTTTAAAAATAAATAAAAAATAAAAACATGGATTATCTTTTTTGAATTGTAGGGGTCTTTTTTTTTTCCTTTCTTGCAGCGTTCTTTATATATTCTGGGTTTTAGAACTTTGTCAAGTATGTTTTGGAAATATTTTTTTCTCAATCTGTGATTTGACTACTCATTTTCTTAACAATATCTTTTGATGAACAGAAGTTTTAAAATTGATGAATTTATCAATTCTTCCATTTACAGCTTTTGCTTTCAGTGTCCTTCCTACCCCCAAGTCATGAAGATATATATTCTCCTGTGTTTTTTCCCATCTTTTTGTTGTAGTTATTATGTTTAGTCAGGAACTCATCTCAGTTTACATGTATGGTTTGAGGTAGGGCTCAGGATTCTTCTTTTTCCTCTATATGGATATCCAGTTGTTTTAATACATTTAAAAAATTTTTTTAGTGTTTTCTGATGTCTAATAATTGCAGATAGCCTGTTTATTCCTTTGAAGGTGACCGATTTCTTCCCTCTTTCAGTGCTCTCTGGATCTTCTTTTTTTCCTTAGTATATCTAATATTATCCTGCTAATCTCTCAGTATCCTCTTTCAATCTTAGCTTTGGTAGATTTTCTTCAGTGATTTCTATAATAACTTCTATCCTTGCATTTTCTCTGGGCTCTCTTTCTGGAACACGTATTGGTTGTGTTGTGGACCTGTTTCAGACCTCCAGTTCTTTTATATTTTCTCTTTACTTTTTGTCTTTCTCTTTTTCTCTCATGTCATATTTCTACCTTTGTAGAAAAAATTAAAGTTTGGCAAGCATATTTTTAATTTCCAAGTACTCTTTCTTGTTCTCTAATTGTTCCTTATTTATGGCATCTTGTTTTTACTTTAGGTATTTATTGTATCTAGAATACCTCCAAAAATATTAACTAGAGGTGTAGAAAATTATTTTTTCTGTTACCCAAATTGGTCCTTGTGAGGTCAGCCTTTACTTTTGCTTCTTCTGGTTTTGTTTGTTTGTTTGTTTTTGGTTTTTTTTATGTAACTGATTTCCCTCCCATGCCCAGTGATGGGGGGGGGGTGTTTTTTATATTTAAAAAAGAGAAAATAAGCTGATTTTTTTTAGATGTGTTTCCTGTACTATTGCATATGGAGCTGTTTTCTTGCTCGTGAATTACCCAGAAAGCAGAAGAGGCTGCAGGGAGTTCTGTGTTCATGAGCAGAGCTTGCTACACAGGGAGGCTTCCTGTTACAATGAAAAAATGGGGAGCCAGAGAGGGGAGGGCTTTGCTGGGCTGCTACCACTCACCCCCGCTAGCATCGGTCCATCGGTATTATATACAAACTATTGTCTGCTGATTGCTCTTTTCTCATTTCTCATAGCTGTTATGGCTTTATTCATTTAAAAAAATGATTTACTGTTCTTTTTAATTGTGTATTGGAAGTAGGGGGGAGACAAGTGGCTGCCATTTGGAATGAAAGCTTCATTCTATCTTTACTAAATTATTTCCTGATCTTTCTAAATGGGCATCTTTCATTGGATTTGGGTTGATATCTTTACTCTCTCATGGATATGCCAGACTCGCATCCACCTTCAGTGCCCTCGGTTATTGTGTTCCTTTTTTCAGAAACTTCCTTCTTCTCTTCCCTTTTCTCCCACCTTAACCTAGTGAAATTCTTCCCAACTTTTGAAGCGAACTTGAGCATATTCCTGCATGAATCCCATCTATTTAATTCATCTTTCATTGGCCTCCCTTTTATCTTATACTATTATTCAACTCAATGCCTATTGTTCACAATTCAGCTCTTAATTATATAGTCCAGTATTGCTCACTCTTATTTCAAATGTTCATTATTATGTTGGTAACTATTAAAAAGTCTTTGGGGACAAGAATTTATTTTTCTCTGTCTTTCAAAACACATAGCACAGTATGCATATATAATAGATATTCAATAAGTATTTGTAATTGGTTAACTTCCCTGCTATTTGCAAGAAAGAAAGTAGATAATAGCTTATATTTTTTTCTGCTGGAAACAGTAAAACACTTATCTTTTAATTGAAAGCTGAATTAGGGATGCTCCATTTCAGGCAAAGGAAATGCTGATTTTTCTTCACTAAGGAAAAAAATGTAAGTTATAAAGTAAATGTCTGCTGAAAGCCAGGGCAATAGACAGATCCCCCAGAGTTGAAGCAATTGAGGTGAGGGTGGCTTGGGAAAAGCAAAATAGCAAAATGTGATTTGAAAATAGACTTTATAGGGACGCCTCATTGGCTCAGTCGGTTAATCATCTGCCTTCGGCTCAGGTCATGATCCCAGGAAGCCTGCTTCTCCCTCTGCCTCTGCCTCTGCCGCTCCCCCTACTTGTGCTCTCTCTCTCTGCCAAATAAATAAAATCTTCAGTTAAAAGGAAAGAGGTCTAGTGGTGGAACAAGAACAAGTAGTAAGAAATAATATGCTTCTGGGGACACCTGGGTGGTAGAGTCGGTTGAGACTCCAGCTCTTGGTTTCGGCTCAGGTTGTGATCTCAGGGTTGTGGGATCAAGCCCCATTCTGGGCTCCGTGCTCAGCACTGAGTGTGCTTGGGTTTCTCTCTCCCTCTGCCCCTCCCCCAAGCTGTGAACTCAATCTCTCTCTCAAAAAATAAATCTTTAAAAAAAAGAAAGAGGGACGCCTGGGTGGCTCAGT
The DNA here is from genome assembly GCF_002201575.2 of Neomonachus schauinslandi. Taxonomy (NCBI): domain Eukaryota; kingdom Metazoa; phylum Chordata; class Mammalia; order Carnivora; family Phocidae; genus Neomonachus; species Neomonachus schauinslandi. The sequence goes on along the minus strand of NC_058410.1, from coordinate 142,385,669 downwards.
CCGTTAAGCGGCTGCCTTCGGCTCAGGTCATGATCCCAGGGTCCTGGGATCGAGTCCCACATCGCGCTCCTTGCTCGGCAGGGAGCCTGCTTCTCCCTCTGCTTGCCTCTCCCCCTGCTTGTGTTCTGTCTCTCTCTCTGACAAATAAATGGATAAAATCTTTAAAAAAATAAAAAAATAAAGAAAGAATATGGTTCTGGTGGTAATCACTGCTGTTCACCAAATAGATCTGCTTCCCTCTCCTCTGGGCACATGGAATGGTCATACTGCTGGGATCCAGTGAAGTTAAGGGTAGCCACGTGACTTGCTTTGACCAAAGAAATGAGAGTAGGAATGATGTCATTTCAGGTGGTCGCTTTCAAAGCCCGTGAGGGATTTGCCATATTCCTGTTTTCTGTTTCAGTGGTTGTGGAAGCATGTGGTATTCCATGATTCTAATTCTGAATTCCTCAAAGTCCATAATGAACAGTCTCCCTGCAGACCTGTTTTGGAAATAGTGTGAGTGATAAACCTTTGTGGTTTAAGCCACGGAGCATAAATTATTGCTGCTCAGGGTCAGCAAACTCCCTCCAATGGGCCAACTGCCTGTTTTGATGAGATTTGATTGGAACCCAGACATGCAAATTTGCTTATGTCTTGTTTATGCTGCCACTGAACTGACTAATTACAACAGAGACCATATAGCCTGCCAGCTGAAAATAGTTACTATTGCTCTTTAAGAAAAAGTGTGTTGACTTCTGGCCTAGTCTATCCTAACTATGACAGAACTGGAGGTCTTTGATAAGTTCCCTCGCATGTTTTGTACACAACACGAAAGATATTTATAGTAGTCAGCCTCCAAGATGGCACCAGTGATCCCCAACTCTGAACACAAGGGTATTCATGTGCACTTCCTTCCCACCCCGATAGAGCTGACTTGTGGAAGCAATGTGGGAGTCATGGAGGGTGACTTCCAAGCCTGGGTCATAAAGGATAGTGTGGCTTTCATCTCTCTCTCTCTGAGATCACTCACTCTGGGACAAGCCACTACCATGCTCTGAGGGCACTCAAGAAGTCCTACAGAGAAGCCCACATGGTGAGAAACCGAGCCTCCTGCCAAGAGTTCGAGAAGTAGAAAATAAAAAACAGAGAGAGAGAAAGGGAGTGGGGAAAGAAAAAAGGTTAAAAAATAAAGAAAATCCACGGTACAGTTCATACTGTATTGTTAATATTCACATGCATATTCCTTGGATTCTCAACCACATTCCAATTTTGGGGACAATGCTGGTAACCTGGCCAAATCTCATTTTCCAAGCCTCTGTCTTGCTTTAGGCCTTCACTAAACAAATAGCTCACTGTCAGCCTGCAAATGAGTACTGACCTCCTTAGTTTGGGCCCACATGAAATTAGGCTCAGATTAGAGGAGAAATTAAGAAACTTCCTACTCCCCCACCCCCACCCCCGCAAAGGTCTCAAAACATAGTTTCTTTTTCCTTTTTATATCATTTTTGTTTAGTAACCTTGTGACTCTGTTGTGGATGGGAAGGCTGTATATGCTAGAGTCTATGCCGTGAATAAGCTCTGTTGGACTGTGCAATTTTTCTTAGCCCACATTATCATAGTTATCTTAGGTGATAAACCTGTATGGTTGAAATTTGGAGACCAGGTCCCTGGTGCTGCTGGTTCTAAGATCAAATTGTAGAGTATCAGAGACAGTTCTCCAGGCCTGCGTAGTTTAAGCATAAACTTGTCCTGTATCGTGCTTATTAATCTTTGTATCATAAATATGACCAAAAGTCAAGACCATGTCTCATAAACTTAATAGCACTAATGAAGGAACAAAATATTTGAGAATTCCTGAAAAATCTAGCATGGTCATAAGTATGAGGGGAGATGTTGAGAAAACCAGATTTTTTCTAAGACAAGAGAAGGTGTGTGCAGACAACGTATATTTCAAAGGTAAATTATCTGGTTCCTTTTAGAAGAGTGAAGAATAATTGTTAAACACGTCATTGGCTTTCTTACTATCCTATATGTAGGCTATGTAAGCATATGCTTGAGTAATCATTTCCTGACTTGGAATGAACCCAGAAGAGGTGGCTTGCCTAGAGGTCAGGAGGTTAGACTTGGAGCCTTCTGGATCCAGAGAGCGAGCTAGCACAGAACCTTCATAAAGTGTTCTCTTACTAAAAATGTAACCTGTGGTGGTGCCTGCTTTCCAACTAAGAAGATGTTACACGATGTATCTAATGGTGCCATTTAAACCCTCCAAGGGGAGATTAAGCAGATATTTTTATTTTTATTATTTTTAAAGATTTTATTTATTTATTTGACAGAGACACAGCGAGAGAGGGAACACAAGCAGGGGGAGTGGGAGAGGGAGAAGCAGGCTTCCCGCCAAGCAGGGAGCCCGATGCGGGGCTCGATCCCAGGAGCCTGAGATCATGACCTGAGCCGAAGGCAGACGCTTAACGACTGAGCCACCCAGGCGCCCCTAAGCAGATATTTTTAATCAAGATGCCATCCTCCTCACTCCACAAATCCCACTGTTAGAAGCAGCCTAACTCAAAGAAGCCATTTCTAACGTGATTGGGTAAGGTTTTTCCATTGTTAACGAAGCTAAATTTTAACTGAGTTCTATCTGACTTTTATCTGAATTTCATCAGAACATTGCGGTCATGGCTTTTTAAAAATGTATTCCCTTTGATTATCCTTCCAATTTTAAAGCCCTTCCAAATTGTAGAGAAAATTGAGCTAGAAGTGTTTTCTTCCTCCAGGGCACATTGCTGATATTTCTTGACTCATCTCACTGAGACGTGACACAGACCCTCAGAAGACAGTGTTATAGGAGTTGTTCAGCTGTGACCAAGAATCTCCAATTCTGTTTCTTAGTAGCTGAAATGGGAAACTTCGTTTTTTACCTTGACATCTGCTCCTGTTTTCATGATTCATGATTATAGTGGTGCAAAAACTTTTCAGTGGTTTCTTAGATAAGACACCACAAGAATAAGCAACAACAAAAGAAAAAATAGATAAATTGGACTTCATCAAACCTTAAAACTTTTGTGTTCCAAAGAACAGCACTAAGAAAGTGAAAACACAACCCACAGAATGGGAGAAGATACTTGAAATCATATATCTGATAAGGACTTATATGTAGAATAACGAACTCTTACACCTCAATAATAAAAAGACAACCCAACTAAAAAAATGGACAAAATCTCTGAATAAAGGAAACGACAGATGTTGGCGGGGATGTGGAGAAAGGGGAACCATCCTACACTGTTGGTGGGAATGCAAGCTGGTGCAACCACTCTGGAAAACAGTATGGAGGTTCCTCAAAAAGTTGAAAATAGATCTACCATACGATCCAGCAATTGCACTACTGGGTATTTACCCCAAAGATACAAATGTAGGGATCCGAAAGGGTACGTGCACCCCAATGTTTATAGCAGCAATGCCCTCAATAGCCAAACTGTGGAAAGAGCCCAGATGTCCATCAACAGATGAATGGATAAAGAAGATGTGGTATATATATACAATGGAATATTGTTCAGCCATCAAAAAATGAAATCTTGGGGTGCCTGGGTGGCTCAGTCGTTAAGTGTCTGCCTTCGGCTCAGGTCATGATCCCAGGGTCCTGGGATCGAGCCCAATGTCGGGCTCCCTGCTCGGTGGGAAGCCTGCTTCTCCCTCTCCCACTCCCCCTGCTTGTGTTCCCTCTCTCTCACTGTCTCTCTCTCTGTCAAATAAATAAATAAAATTTTTAAAAAAATGAAATCTTGCCATTTGCAACGACGTGGATGGAACTAGAGGGTATTATGCTAAGTGAAATAAGTCAGTCAGAGAAAGACAATTATCATATGATCTCACTGATAGGTGGAATTTAAGAAACAAAACAGAGGATCATAGGGGAAAAGAGGAAAAAATAAAACAAGATGAAACCAGAGAGGGAGACAAACCATAAGAGACTCTTAATCATAGGAAACAAACTGAGGGTTGCTGGAGGGGTGGTGGGTGGGGGGATGGGGAAACTGGATGATAGACATTAAGGAGGGCACGTGATGTAATGAGCACTGGGTGTTATATAAGACTGATGAATCACTGACCTCTACCTCTGAAACCAATAATGCATTATATGTTAATTAATTGGATTTAAATATAAAAAATAAATTAAAAAAAGAAGAAATTTCTCCAAGGAAAACAGAAAAATGGCCAAAAGCACATGAACGGATGCTTCACAGCCTTAATCTTTAGGGAAAGGCAAATCAAAACCACCATGAAATACCACTTCACATACCCTAGGATAGCTAGAATCAAAAAGAGGGATAATAACAAGGATGTGGAGAAATTGGAGTCCCCATCCACTGCTGATAGGAATGTAAAATGGTGCCATCACTTTGGAAAACAGTCTGGCAGTTTCTCAAATGGTTAAAGATAGAGTTAACATTTGCCCCAGTAATTTCACTGCTAGGTCAATTCATTTCTCTCTGTAGAGAATTGGAAACATACGTCTCTACAAAACCTTTAATCAAATGCTCATAGCAATATTATTCTTCATAGCCAAAAAGGAGAAAAAAAAACCCCTTAAATATCCATCAGCTGGTGAGTGGATAAACAAAAGATGATTAATCTGAAGAATATGAAAGCACTAATTGGAAAAGATATATGCACCCCTATGTTCATGGCAGCATTGTTTACAATAGTCAAGTTAGGGAAGCAGCCCCAAGTGTCCATCCATAGATGAACGGATAAAGAAGAGGTGGTGTTTGGGGCGCCTGGCTGGCTCAGTCAGTTGAGTGTCTGCCTTTGGCTCAGGTCATGATCCTGGGGTCCTGGGATCGAGCCCCACAACGGGCTCCCTGCTCAGCAGGGGTCTGCTTCTCCCTCTGCCCCTCCCCCCTACTTGTGTTCTCTGTCTCTTTCTCTCTCTCAAATAAATTTTTTAAAAAAGAAGATGTGGTATATATATACAATAGAATACAATTCGGCCTTAATAAAAAGGGAGGTAATCTACCATTGCAGCGACATGGATGGACCTTGGGGTATTATGTTAAGTGAAGTAAGTCAGATGGAAAAAGACAAATTCTGTATGATTTCACTTATAAGTGGAGTCTAAACAGTAAAACAAACGAACCAACAAGAGGAAAACAAACTCCGGCGCCTGGGTGGCTCAGTTGGTTAAGCGACTGCCTTCGGCTCAGGTCATGATCCTGGAGTCCCGGGATCGAGTCCCGCATCGGGCTCCCTGCTCGGCGGGGAGTCTGCTTCTCCCTCTGACCCTCCTCCCTCTCATGCTCACTGTCTCTCATTCTCTCTGTCTCAAATAAATAAATAAAATCTTTAAAAAAAAAAAAGAGGAAAACAAACTCATAGATACAGAGAACAGAGCGGTGGTTGCCAGAAGGAAAGGGGGTTGGGGGCTGGGCGAAATGGGTAAAGGGGCTCAGCTGTATGGTGATGGGTAGTGACTAGACTTTTGGGGGTGGTCACTTTGTAGTGTACACAAATATCGAATTATAATGTTGTATACCTGAAACTTACATATAAGTTTACCTCAATAAAAAAATATGAAATATTCAGTGGACTATTACTCAGCATTAAAAAGGAATTAAGTACTGAAACATACTACAGCACAACATGAATGAACCATTATGCTGAGAAGCCAGTCACAAAAGAACACACATTGTGTGCTTCCATTTATGTGAAATGTAAGAGAAGGCGAATCTACAGAGACAGAACATAGGCTATTGGTTGCCTAAGACTGAGGGAGAGAAAGAAGAGGAGTACCTGCTAATAGGTACAGGGTTCCTTGTCTGGGTGATGAAAATGTCCTAAAATTGCGGTGATGATTGGACAACTCTGAAAATACTAAAAACCATCGAATTGTACACTTTAGGTAAATTTTATGGAATGTAGCTGTTATTAAAAGAACTCTCCTATGGGGATGACATGGGTACAAGTCAGGGCCAGATCAACAAGCATGAACCAGGGGCCTGTTGTCATGGGGGAGGTGGTGGTGCGTGGTGGCGACCGGGGGCCGAGTCTCGGCATTGGCTCTGGAGTTGGTCGGGGGCAGGGGCAGACTTGGGGCTTGAGCAACTTCTTCCAGGGAAGAGGTCCCGCGTAGCTGCTGTTGCGACCCAAGATCTTGATTCACATCCATAGATCGGAATATTGGTGTACCAGCCATCCTCAGACACCTCACTGAGGACTGATGGGGAACCTGAGGCTTGGGGGGGTTACGAAGCTTGTCCAGAGTCACACAGGGTGTAAAGGGCACAGCCAAGACTCAGAGCCAGCTTGTAAAAAGTAAAATGAAGAAACTATGGCAAAGTTTTAGGAGAAAGAAAGACATTTAGGCTCCAGAGGCCAGTCGTCCACACCAGTGGCAGACAGCAGATGAAGGAGGGGCTCGTACTGGACAATGTCGCTTCCCAGTGAAGGACCGTGGCCTCGCAGAAGTTGACGAGTCAAGAGGAATGCGCATCGGTGAAGATGCTGTTGAAAGATTGAAAGCTGAAAGGCAGTTCTCCCAAGGCTTCTTTGGAAAAACTGGAAAGAAAGCAGGGAAGGCAGTCCTGTGGGCATCAGCAGGTGGACTCAGAGTTGTGGATGAAAAAACGAAGGACCTCACAGTTGAGCAGACAATAGAAACAGTTTCTTCCTGTGCCCCACAGAGGACCTTTGACAGAGCCGTCTCTGACATAAGTCGTGACGGCACCACTGGGCGCTGGATCTGTCATTGCTTCCTGGCCGTCAAGGACACGGGTGAAGGACTGAGCCACGCAGTCGGCTCTGCTTTTGCGGCCTGTTTAGGACGGAAGCAGAAGCAGGAGAAGGAATACAGAGTGACTGCTACTTTTGATGCCAGTGATGAGGGAAGGGTCATTCCGTGTCACAGCCGCCACCGAGCAAACAGTAAGAGAGGAGAGTCTGAAACAAATCCAAGATGCCAAGAAGTGCCAGGAGTGGGAGCGGAAGCAGAGAGTATCAGCTCCCCGTGCTCACAGACCCCTGGTGCCTTCAGCACACCCTCCCAGGGCCCCCAGAGGTCCTCCCATCTGCCCCGAGGACCAAGCCAGTGACAGGGGTAGCTTCGCAATCTCCTGACATTCAAGATAATGACACTGACTCAGCCTTCCGTGGTCCTGCTGCTAAGCCAGACCTCACTGCTCTCGCACCAACAGCAGTGCCCGTGCGGAAACCAACCCTTGTGCCCAGGCCCCCGACGCTGCGAACAAGACAACGGCAGCCCCACATTCGGGGACGGAGTGCGGTCGGTCTACTGGCGCTGCGTCTCCGGGTCTCTCCCGGGCTGGTCGCAGAAGCACTCCCGCCGAGGCTGACCGCCGGTTAGAAGAGGGGTCCGCGAGCCCTCAGCCGTCCTTCCGCAGCCAGTTGTCCAGCCTCCTCCACTCACTGCTATTACCCTACCAGCGCGGCCTTTCCCAGGAAATGCATTGCTCACCTCTCAATCTGTGCCAGTGGGCGTGGTCCCACCCCTGCCGCCAGCCTCTGTCCCTGCCCTGTCCTATCCTGTGGCCACCAGGATGCCCTGCCCAGCCCTGAATGTGCCTGTGGTGGGCATCACTCCCTCCCAGACCGTATCCAACGTGTTTGGCGCCGCAGGCCACGCTCAGGCCGCCCACCCCCCTCTGTCTCCCAGGCTGGTCAAGCGGCAGACATTCCCTCAGTCTGAGACGAGCAGGCTGCTTCCAGTCCCTTCTTGAAGCCACCTGCTCAGCACCTCAGTGGTTCTAGTAGTGTTAGATGATGGCAGGTTGGCCTCAGGAGATAAGCACGCAGAGGGGCCTGCAGGTACCTGCCCCATGGATCCTCTGGAAGCCCAGTGGGCAGCATTAGAAAGCCCAGTCCCGGCAGCGTACTAACCCCTCTCCCACCAACCCTTTCTCCAGTGACTTACAGAAGACGTTTGAAACTGAGCTTTAAGCAGTCTCTGTGGCCTCTGTATTTTGTCTGTACTTAGGCAAGGGCAGGGGCAGAGGCCAAAGGAGCAAAGGGAACTTTGTGTTTCCAATCAGTATACTTTTCACTAGTCCCAAAGGTCCCAAGGAGCATGTCCAGGCAGAGTTCTGTGGGAGGTGATTTCGAGAAAAATGGGGAAAAAAAGCATTCCTAGAGAAGAGTTGTCTTGCAGTTAGGCTAAAGAAGTCAAGGAAATGTTGCCCTCTGTTCCCCTCTGACTCCCATAGCCCCTTACAAATCTCTGACAATGGAGAGGCAGAAGTATCTGAACAAGAATCTGTATTCAAAGCGTATTTACTGGCATATAAAACAGTGTGGGAAGCAAAATGATTTCCCTTGTTTTTTAAGCCATTCACCTGCCATCCTCAGTGCTGGCCTGTCTTAGAGATCAAGACCATGGTGGCCTGTGCTTGGGCCGGGAACAAGAGGGTAGGCTATGCAGAATTCCCAGGAGGGCACATCAGCAGCTGCCTAGCAGAGCTACATTTCAGGGGTAAAGTTGAGCTTCCACTTTAAGGAAGAATAAATATTATAAATATTTATCAAAAAAGCCAAAATCTTTATTGTTTTTCCTGGTTTAAGTCCAAATCTTTGTGTTTATGCATTAAGAATATTTTAAATAGTTCTCAATATTAAAAAGTTGTAGGAGTTGTAAGTAACCTTGCCGAAGGTGAAAGGGTTAGCCGTAAGGAATTGTACACAAGACTGATTTATCAGTGATGCCTACTGAAGTCGGGGGCAAGGCTGGGGCTTGCAGATGGGATCCCTAGCTTATTTGGTACCATTCATTTTACGTAGCACATTGCAGCAACAAATCATGCATATGAGCAACAGAGCCACTGGACTGGAGTTTTAAAGAAAATCCGGGGCGCCTGACTGGTCAAGTTGGTTGAGCGGCGCCTCTTGGTTTCTGCTCAGGTTGTGATCTCCTGGTGGTGAGATCGAGCACTGTGAGGGGCTCCACGCTCAGCGTGTGGAGTCTGCTTGAGATTCTCTCTCCCTCTGCTCCTCCCACTCATGCACTCTCTCTCTAAAATAAATAAATCTTAAAAAAAAAAAAAGGGGCGCCTGGGTGGCTCAGTCGGTTGGGCGACTGCCTTCGGCTCCGGTCATGATCCTGGAGTCGCGGGATCGAGTCCCGCATCGGGCTCCCTGCTCAGCGGGGGGTCTGCTTCTCCCTCTGACCCTCCCCCCTCTCATGCTCTCTCTTAAATAAATAAAATCATGGGGCGCCTGGGTGGCTCAGTCGGTTAAGCGACTGCCTTCGGCTCAGGTCATGATCCTGGAGTCCCGGCATCGAGTCCCGCGTCGGGCTTCCTGCTCGGCGGGGAGTCTGCTTCTCCCTCTGACCCT